>NC_090060.1:7709275-7746775 GCF_038355195.1 Osmerus mordax
GGAGGAAAGGAGATGAGGGGAGAGAGAGAGAGAGAGAGAGTCAGGAATCCTACACTGGTCAAATCATTATTCATAACCCCTCCCTCCCCTGACCTGGCCTCCTCTTTTTCTCACACCCTGTCGTTCCTTCAACCCCTTTTCCACAGGCTCGTCTGGACCTGGACCTAACCGGGACACCTTAACATGGTTAATGGCCCAGAGTAGAACTGGACATTATATAACTCTGCATCTTTCTCAGTCCCTATCCACACACACACACACTACGAAAAAACACGTCTTAAGCATAGAGATAGAGATGAAGAGGGAGAAATAGAATGAAGAAAAAGATAAACGAACTGTGTTGAAAGACAGAGAGAGAAACAGAGACTGTATTTGAGGAACTTCATTAAAGCCTCGCTCCCTGCCGAGAGAGACGTGGAGAGAGAGATGCAGAGAGAGACAAAGCAGTCGCTTGCACACACTGCCATTTAAAAGACGCTTTTTTTTTGTTTTTCATAATGATAGTTTTTTTTCTTCTTCTTCTCTGCAAAAAAAGCACCTTGAATGAGCAATGTGCATTTCCTGCTGCCAAAAGACTTGGAAAACAGCTGTTCATCCCGAAAGCTGCCTGCAGAGTGGAATGCAAATATGTTAACCACCCAGAATGTATTACTTTTGAGTGCTCTTCAAACACAGCGCCAGACACAAAGTTTAATTATGATATTCCTCTAATTATGAGAGCTGTTGAAATCATTTCCCAGGCTGTTTTCCTCTTCCAAGCAGCACACTTTCTGTTCTCATAGTTCACACACACACACACACATGCAAACACACGCACAAGAAGACACACACACACGCGTGCACACACACACAAACACTGATATGAGCACACGCAAATGAACATCCATAAAATGTATGTTGCACACACACAAACACGCAGAACAAAGAGTTGTAAAGTAGCTGATTGCACAATTAACACAGTGAAGAACATTGATCCCTGGAAGCCCTCCCTCCCTCTGCCCCTCCCTCTCCCCCTCCCTCTCCCCCTCCCTCTCCCCCTCCCTCTCCCCCTCCCCCTCCCTCCCTCTCCCTCTCCCCCTCTCCCTCTCTCCCCTCTCTCCCTCCCTCTCTCCCTCTCTCTCTCCCTCCCTCTCTCCCTCTCCCCCTCCCTCTCCCTCTCTCCCTCTCCCCCTCCCTCCCTCCCTCCCTCCCTCTCCCCCTCCCTCCCTCTCTCCCCCTCCCTTCCTTCCTTCCTTCCTTCCCTCCCTCCCTCCCTCCCTCCCTCCCTCCCTCCCTCCCTCCCTCCCTCCCTCCCTCCCCCTCCCTCCCTCCCTCCCTCTCTCTCCCTTTCTCCCACACACCCATAAAAAGACTCCCATAAAAAATCAAATGCTTAGATTTGTCATCATCTTCTTTTTACATCAGTGCGGGGGCTGCTCTGCTGGTGGTGTTATTGCAGGTCTAAGACGTAGGGAGGAGCCCCCCCCCCCAACACACACAAACGCACACACCAAACACACACAAACGCACACACGCATGCACAGGCAAACACACACACCCTCCACCCTCTACCCCCCCCCCCCCCCCCCCCCCCCCCCCCACGGCCCCACACACACAGATGGGCATTAGGGCCACACTCAGCTCAGAGTTCAAAGGCCCTTCAAAGCCTCCTCAGATCTGCATGATCCCACACGGACAAAGATGGAGAGAAGACTCTATCAGAACTCTATCAGAGAGAATAAGAAAAGAAAGAAAAAGTAGGACTGTGAATTAAGCCTTCATCCAGGGGGTGTGGCTAGGGGGGTGAGGCTGGAGGAGAGGTGAGGTGGGGGGGGGGAGGCTGCTCGAGGGGTGAGTCTGGATGAGGATGGAGAAGATAAGGATGAGGGTGAGGCCGCATGAGGGGTGAGGCCCGAGAAGGATGGAGGAGGGGTGAGGCCGGGGGTGAGGCCAGAGCAGGGCTGAGGAGGAGCTGACTGGCTCCTCTGGTCCAGATGCCCAGCGTCACTCAGCCACAACACTGCAATCCTAAACTGGGTCGTCTGGCGCCTCAGCTGACCCCTGACCCTTGTGTCAGCGCTGGCTGCCGTGACGACCATTAGCAGCTGGAGGGTGGGTGGGCGATGGGGGGGGCGAACCCTGACAAAGGTCAAGCAGAGGTCATGCTGAGACTAGGTGCTAACTCGCCAACTCTTCACATCCACTCAGAGAAGCCCGCACTCGTTTTCCTCATCCCTCACTTTTTTCTATTTTTTTCTTTTAATGTGAGTGGGGACAATTAGTCATGTTGAGTTTGGAGAGGCTCACTTTAGTTGTCAGGAGTTCATTTGTACTGGGACGGGTGGGGAGGGGGGGGGAACTGAGGGTTGAGAAGAGAGATGAAGGGAGAGGTGGATATCAAGGGTCAGAGAGAGTGAGAAAGAGAGGAAGAGAGAGAGAAATAGGGAGAGAGAGAAAGAAAGACAGCTAGAGAGACAGAGAAGGAAAGACAGAAAAAGAAAAAGACAGAACGAGAGAGAGAGAGAGCGAGAGAGAGAAAGAGAGAGAGAGAAAGAGAGAGAGAGAGAGAGAGAGAGAGAGAGAGAGAGAGAGAGAGAGAGAGAGAGAGAGAGAGAGAGAGAGAGAGAGAGAGAGAGAGAGAGAAAGAGAGAGAGAGAGAGAGAGGAGCGAGCCTGCTTTTCATTAGCAGGTGTGCTCTCAGGGACTGGGGGACTGTGGCTTTCCCTCTGCTGTATTTATGAAGTGGCTGCAGATTGAGGCCTGGCCTGTAACAGGCCTTTATTGTTGAAACGCTGCGCACTCTCCCCGCCTCGCCGTGATTTAGGAACCTCACAACTCCGGTATAAGAAAAATCATAAACGCTGAGAATAACCATGTGGGTGGACTGTAAAAGCACGGGAGAGGAACAGGAGGACAGAAAGCAGACACACATTCCACTCCTACTGAAGGGAAAAGTACACTTAATTAAACAAACACGCGTCTGAATCTGAAATATCCACTCATAAAACAACTCCCACTTTCAGGTCTCATTTCAGTTATTTATATATATGTATTGAGATATATTTACGTTTTTCATTTGAGGTTTGCGGAGAGCAAGACAAAGTCGTCATCTATCTTCTGATAAACACAGAAAACAGAAAACTCTCTGTCTCCCTCTCAAGGATATCTCTTCATTTCATTTTTTTCTTTTTCATAAACAGGAGGGCTCCTGTCAAGAACAAGGTTTGAGGGACAGAACAGCTCTCTCGCTCCCTCCATCCCTCCCTCCCCTTCTCTCTCTCTCTCTCTCTCTCTACTTTACGTCTGTCATTCTCCTTCACAGAGACTCTCAGCATCGGCACATCTGTCGCCGTGCCCCATCAAAGCGTCGCTGCTCCAAATGAGAAAACAGATGCCCACTGATATCGCTTCTGGTGGCTGATCGCTGTGGCTGACGGATGGGGCTCCGTCGCCGGGTAGAAATGCAGGGTCTCTAACGCTGTCTGCGCGGTAACAAGGAGACGGGGGTCACACAAGGTACACTTTCCAAAGAACCAGTTGGTTTTCACACACACACGTCATATAGCCTGACACACACACACACACACAGAGAAACAAAACTATGTTTTGAGGTAGGTATACACATACACTATCCTAAAGGCAGGCACAAAACCACACATCAACAAAACCATGGCCTACACACACACACGCACTCACGCAGACAGACAGACATCCACACACACACACACTCACACACAAACCTGCAATGCATCCCTACCCCCACTGACAGCTTAAAGGTCTTAAAAGGTGAGTGCTTGAGACCTTATTCATGATTGCATCACTATGCTAGCTGCCTGTACCACAAGCCAGGACAGGGGCATGCTACCTCCAGACAGAGGCAGGGCAGTGACACAAGCCAGGACAGGGACATGCTACCTCCAGACAGAGGCAGGATAGTGACACAAGCCAGGACAGGGGCATGCTACCTCCAGACAGAGGCAGGGCAGTGACACAAGCCAGGACAGGGGCATGCTACCTCCAGACAGAGGCAGGATAGTGACACAAGCCAGGACAGGGGCATGCTACCTCCCAGACAGAGGCAGGGCAGTGACACAAGCCAGGACAGGGGCATGCTACCTCCAGACAGAGGCAGGGCAGTGACACAAGCCAGGACAGGGGCATGCTACCTCCCAGACAGAGGCAGGGCAGTGACACAAGCCAGGACAGGGGCATGCTACCTCCAGACAGAGGCAGGGTAGTGACACAAGCCAGGACAGGGACATGCTATTTCCCAGACAGAGGCAGGGCAGTGACACAAGCCAGGACAGGGGCATGCTACCTCCCAGACAGAGGCAGGGCAGTGACACAAGCCAGGACAGGGGCATGCTACCTCCAGACAGAGGCAGGGTAGTGACACAAGCCAGGACAGGGGCATGCTACCTCCAGACAGAGGCAGGGCAGTGACACAAGCCAGGACAGGGGCATGCTACCTCCCAGACAGAGGCAGGGCAGTGACACAAGCCAGGACAGGGGCATGCTACCTCCAGACAGAGGCAGGGCAGTGACACAAGCCAGGACAGGGGCATGCTACCTCCCAGTCAGAGGCAGGGCAGTGACACAAGCCAGGACAGGGGCATGCTACCTCCCAGACAGAGGCAGGGCAGTGACACAAGCCAGGACAGGGGCATGCTACCTCCAGACAGAGGCAGGGCAGTGACACAAGCCAGGACAGGGGCATGCTACCTCCCAGTCAGAGGCAGGGCAGTGACACAAGCCAGGACAGGGGCATGCTACCTCCCAGACAGAGGCAGGGCAGTGACATCTACCACGGCCAAAGCCCTGCTGCTGGCCCTGCTGTGTGTGTCAGCAATCTCAACAGTGCAGCGGCCTCACAGTGCATCCTCCTCCAACTGCTGCTACAACAGACCCACTTCCTCTTCGTTATCTCAACAGGAAGTCCTGGAGCTAGCACCCAGATAGCGTAGCCTAGCGCCCGGCTAATGGGCTAACAATGGTGACATGATAGCATAGCGCTGACATGGGTAATAGTGGCTGACAGGGCTAATACGGCCAATGTGATAGCGTAGAACCCATGCTAACACTGAGATGACAATGCTAATAGGGCTAACACTTTTTAAGTATTAGCATAGCACCCAGGTTAAGGATCAGTGAACATGGCTAACACTGCTGCTAGGGACCCTGGTGTAGGCCTACGTCTGCCAGGCATGAATACAGCCTCACACAGCTGATTATTCAACCAATCATAGAAATGTTCCCCTAAATGCTCCACCAAATCACGGAGAAGCAAAGGTATTCAACCAATCACAGAGGGGCTTTCCAGACTGCTAAACCAATCACAGCTGCGGGACAGGTAATCCATCTCCCCACATCCTCTTCCTGTCCACAACCCCCCCAGTCCTGACCAGATGGGGGAGGGATGGGGGAGGGGGGAGATTGAACACTCACCCACACTGAGAAAGTGTTTCATTACTTTACTTTCATAGAGTGACTCGACTTCAGTCAAGACACACTTGATCCCAGATTTCAATCTGCTGCTCTCTCTCTCCTCTCTTCCTTTCACGCGAAGCCTCACCCTCCCTTCCCTACCTCTCTCGCTCTCTCTTTCTTCTCTCTCGTTCCCACACCTCTTGCTTTCTTATGTCTTTTTCACACACCTCCCTCTCTATCATTCGTTTTGTTGTAAAAAAAAAAATGAAGCTATCCCTCGCGTGAGCGGAGCCACATGTGTGCTGTGTGTCAGAGCAGAGCAGACAAGTGCAGACGGGGCTCCCATTAGCCTCTCACACACACACACACACACATACACACACACACACACTGTGACGGTTAGACTGGGCTTCCATTAGGCAGTTATTTGCTCTCCGCTCCGTCAGAGAGGGAGGAGAGACAGGGGTTCTGTAGCAGGGAGAAACATATGGCCCTGCTTAGGACACACACATCACACACCTATGGAGCAATCTCTCTCAGGCGCAGGTGCACACTCACCCACACAACCTTCTACAACACACGCAGACGTCGTCTCTGTCTGGGTCTTGACCTAAGGCTGATATCTATATAGATATCTGTCCTCTGACCTGGCCATTGAATCAGACAGACATTGCATAAGGCTGCTGAGACAAGGACAGGCAGGACAGGGGAGTGACAACTGTCAAAATATGCTAGTCTGCCGGTTGCCTCCTCCGCGCCGCGGCCCAGAGCTCACACCTCTCTTTTTCTTTCTTTCTCCCCATTTCTTTCTCTCTCTTTCTAGCTCTACCTTTCTCTCTGTCTTTCTCCCCCCCGTCTCCGTCCCCCCCCGTCCCCACAGGAGCCCAGGGCATCATTAGACCCAAGGGGTCCGCACAGCTCTGTGACAACACACAGGTCTGCCAATTAGAAATAATTAGCCAGTCATTTCTGTGGCGAGTCGTTTTAAGTGCATATAGAACGGCGATGATGCCTATTAGCCGGGCTGGGCCGCGCAGGCCCGCATTCAAACGGCTCTCGCGCGAAAAAATAATTACGCAGTGATCACAAAGCGTCCGCTCTCTCTCTGTACTTCACCTCGCCGCGTTTCAAAACCCCACTTCATTACCCAAGGTAATTAATCCGCCATTAATTGCAGGAAAAGCCCGGTTTACCTCCCTTCGTTTCTAATTATCATCTTATAAATAGTTATGGTCCTAATTAACGTGTTCATTAGGCAGGGTATTTCTCTCAAAGCCTTGCTGAGAGCCAAAGGTTGATCCGGGCCCTCTGAAGCCTGGGCAGACAGAAGGGGAGGCCATCCTGCCTGAATTTGCTTTTATTTTACTACATTCAACCCCCTAATTGGCATTTAAAACCTCATTTGGATGAACTTCAAGAAGCCTAAATAGGCAGAATGAGGGAGAGGAAGGATATATCCATTTGGTATTCACTCTCCGACACCGGGACAGGAGGAAGCTGCTCGCTCACTGTGTCTGTCTAGCTGTCTGTCGAGCTGTCTGTCGAGCTGTCTGTTCTGGTTCTGGACACAGTTTTACAGAGGGGTAGCCAGTGAACACATTCAACTGTTCTCTCTCAGGGTCAATCGCCACTGTTAAACTAGCTGTTCAGAGAAATACACACAGGCATGCCGAACACGCACACACACACGCACGTAGATTTATACAATAGATACACACACGTGCACTCGCACACACACCGCCCTGTGGCAAGGCCACAGCCTGAAGCTCAGATAACATCACAAAGGCAGATGAACATAAACAGAAGCCATGCTGTGCTTTACGTCCAAACCACTCACCTCTCCATACGTCACAGCACTGGGGTGGGCTGTGTGTGTGTGTGTGTGTGTGTGCGTGCGTGCGCGTGTCTGTCTAAAGTATATATTTCTGTGTGTCTTTATATATCTGTGCGTATGTGTGTGTTTATCTACATATCTTTCTGAGTGTGTGCGTGTGTGTGTGTGTGTTTAGCAGGACGGGCTCAGGATCTGCCGAGCAGCTAGCTTCCCCACCCAGGGGAAAGAGAGAGGACTGCTGGGGTAGGAGCCTGAGGGGTGGGGGGGTGGCTGGTGAGGAGGGGGTTCTCTGGCAGAAGAGAACAGTGCTCGCGGCGAGCCGGGGATGAAAGGCCTCGGCCGTGTCAGTCACTTACTCTGCTCTTTACTAAATAAAGGATTCTGACAACAAAGCAGGACTGACGCTCAGAAGCAGATAAACACAGAAGACACCAATACCCCGGACGGAGAGAGAGAGAGAGAGAGAGAGAGAGAGAGAGAGAGAGAGAGAGAGGTGGGGGGGAGAGGAGGAGAGAGAGTGAAGGGAGAGAGAGAGAGAGAGAGAGAGAGAGGGGGGGGGAGAAGAGAGAGTGAAGGGAGAGAGAGTGAGTGAGGGAGGAGAGAGGGAAGGAGGGGGACCGAGATGGAGATATGGAGATAGAGAGAGGAATAGAGGAGACAGGGGGAGACAGGACGAGCAGAGAGGAAAAGGGAGAGAGATGAAAGAGGGAGGGAAGCAAGAGAGGAGAAACCCCAGCTGACATCATCTCAGACGGTCAGACGGGAGACATGTTGGTTTTCAGGAGGTGGAGGAGAGCTTCTGGTCCCGGAGCAGGCCATCTTTCACTCGAAATCAACACTCTGCACATCTACTCTCACCACTCCTGGAGCCTCACTCAAGTGGCAAATGTACACACAAGTGTGCGTGTGTGTGTGTGTGTGTGTGTGTGTGTGTGTGTGTGTGAGAAGCTGAGTGCTATAAGCTATATGGTATCACATTTTTAAATGACAGCTTGAGGTCTTATGCTAACGGTACACTCACTCCTAAAACACACACTCACACACACACACACAGTTTCCAAATTAGTCCTGGGTCATCCTCAGAAGACTGGTGGAATAGACACATGCTGACTTTCCTTCTCACCCTCCTCATCTAATTTCCTGCTCTTCATCACCGACATCCAAACTTTATAGTCCTGTGTGTGTGTGTGTGTGTGTGTGTGTCTGTGTGTATAAGCTTCATCATCTCTGGATCTCTGGTTTTGTTGAGGAAACCAGACTTCAGTTGTCATGTACTCAACACACACACACTCAGAGCTGTTCTCCAAGGAAAGCTTCTGGCAGAACACACACACATACACTCACAACGTGTTGCTCCAGATGCTATGGAGGTCTGGGGAGCCCACATGTCCAGTTATCCGTCCCACCCTCAGCTTGGCGATGAGGGGGTCTGATTGCCACTCCCTCCCTCCCTCTCTCTCTCTTTCCCTCCCCCTCTCCGTCCTCTCTTATCCCCCTTCATCGTTCTGAACTTACCCCCCCTCTTACTCCCCCGTCCACCTACCCTTTCTCCGCCCCCCTCCCCCCCCTGACCTTGCTCGCGCTCCGTAGCAGGAAGAGGGCACGGGCAGGAAAAGCCATCAAGCAGATGTAGTGCTCTCTTCCTACGCCCCTCCTTCCTCCTCCTCCCCGCTTCCCCCCGTGTCTCCCCCATCCCCTCCCCATCTCCTCCAGCACCTCATCTCATACCTCGGAAAATTGCTGTGTGAAAGAAATACGCGGCTATCAGTCACTCATACACACAAGGAGAGGAGAGGAGTGTAGCACTTTAACAATACATGGAACCACAGGCCTCAGCACTAGCATTCCTACATCCTAGCCCTAGTCCCTCTGGCCTAGCCCTGACCATAGTTCTTGGCCCTAGCCCCTGGCCCTAGTCCCCAGCCCTAGCTCCTGGCGATAGTTCCCAGCCCTTGCCCCCTGGACGTAGTCCCTGGCCCTATCCAGAGTGATGCTTGCTTTATATATTTGCTCTCCTGGGGGAGGAGGGGGAGGAGGAGAAGGGGGTGCAGGGTTATTAGGGGGCCTCCCTCCCCCTCTCTCTACTAATGCACATGACAAGCTCATGATCTAACCAGCGTGCTGTTAGCCAGGGTAAATCCTGACGCTAGCACTTTGCACCCACCACAACATACCTCTGAAATATTAATGAGGGAAATGTAAGCATCTGTGTGCTCCTGTGTGTGTGTGTGTGTGTGTGTGTGTGTGTGTGTGTGTGTGTGTGTGTGTGTGTGTGTGTGTGTGTGTGTGTGTGTGTGTGTGTGTGTGTGTGTGTGTGTGTGTGTGTGTGTGTGTACCTGTCAGTGTGACGTCTGGTGTTTGAGGTCAAGTGGTGGATTAGCGACGCCCCTGAACTCCAACACCCCCCCACCCCCCTCCATCCATCCTCCCTGCCTCTCTTCGTGATACAGCAGTAGTCATTGGCTCTGACACCCTCCCAGTGATTGATTGACAGACGAAGCCACCCATCAGGCTGCTGTGTGACACCCAGCCCCAGATCCCTCACCCACCTGAGCTGTCCTTGTCACCTGGCGGCTCAGTTCAGTTCTGCTCTCCTCTGCTCGGCTCTGTTCTGCTGTGTTCTGCTCTGTTCTGCTGTGTTCTGCTGTTTTCTGCTCTGTTCTGGTCTGTTCTGCTATGTTCTATTCTGTTCTGCTATGTTCTATTCTGTTCTGACCTCACATCTCTTCTCCTCACCTCTCCTTTGCTTTCTAGCCTCCTGTCATCTCCTCTACCCCCCTCCTCTCTCTTTCACTCCTCTCCTCCTGCCCTCTTTTCTCTTCTCCTATTCTCATCTCCTCTTCGGTGCTCTGCCCTGCTTGCTCACATCAAAGAGCATAAACATTCATGTCTAATAGCCAATCATCCCTGCGTGTCTCCTGTCCGTGTCATGACTAGATTACTGCTCTCCTCAGGGGCAGGGACCACAGAAAACACCGGCTCCACATACTCCTGTTTCATCTAGCCATTTATTCTTTATTTATACATAAAAGATTGAAAAGAAGGTAATATTCTCTCTCTCTTTCTCTCTGCATCCCAGACTGTCCTAATCTTCCAACCTGCAATATTCCTATGGTGCTTTTATCATTCTCATTTCAACTGAATAATATCCCTCTCTCCACATGTTCCTACCTTCTCCCTCCCTCTCTCCCTCTCTCTCTCTCTCTCTCTCTCTCTCTCTCTCCCCACCTTTCTCTCTGATTTTGTCCCTCTTTGTCCCTCCGTCTTTCTCATTCCCTGCTTCCAACTTTCTATCTCTCTCTCATTCTACCTCACACCTCTACGTACCTCCCTTCCTCCATCCCTCTCTCTCATATTCTCGTGCCAAGCGTGCGTCCGGGGCTGCAGCGCCTCATATCCTGTCTCAGTATCAATCATGACTTCCTGTCCACTCAATCCACCTCTGATTCATCAGCCTCCGCCCCCCTCCCCTGCCTCACCCTCCGCCCCACCCCCCCTACAGACACGGACAACCTCTGTGTCACGTGATCCTGGAAAGGGTTTCACATACAGAACCTTTGGAAGATTCTTGTTCTTCCGAACAAGTTCATGTGGTTCTAGAGAGAGAACGTTTGGGTCTGTTAGTGAGAGAGCAGATTGGAGCCCCAGTCAGGAATGCTGTTGCATCATCACACCAGCCATAACACCGAGTTAACACAGTCTGGAAGCCACACTCCTCCACCCCGACCACACATACACTGACGACACACACAAACACACCCATACTCACACACATGATCCCAACACACCTCCCCACAGACACACCGAACACCCAACCACATTCACACACACCCCTCTCCCTAACCACACACCCACCCACCCCTCCCCCCAACCACACAAACACACCGCCCCCTGTACCGACACCCACCTGCTAGATGCATTAAGCCGATTACATCTGCTAATCACAGGGCTACATGGGTAAATACAGATATCATCTACTGTAATTCCTAATCTGCTAATCCCACCACAGTCTTTCATCTGGCTCGGCCCCTGGTAACAACATGATATTGCTGTTCTAATCCCTGGTACAGGAGAGGGTGGAGGGTGACTGACTGGGGGGGATACTGTAGAGGAAGTTACCTCCAGCACCCATGTTTTAACTGGACTGTCAGCCTTCTTACTCTCCATCCCTCCATCTATGGTCCAGCCATTCATCTATCCACCTTTTGATTTTTCCCTCCACGCATCTGTCCATCTCTCCCGCCATCTATCCACCACTTCCCTTCATCCTAACTAATTAAGATGTGAACACACTCCTTTGTGATTCAAATTATGACACACACCATATCCAGCCCCCCCCCCCCCCGCACACACACCATATCCACATCTCCCCCCTATATACACACACACACACTCTACATCAGGGGTGGGGAACATTTTTTCTGCCAAGGGCCATTTGGATATTTATAAAATCATTCGGGGGCCGTACAGAATTATCAACTTAAAAATGTGCCTGCTATATTTGGTCAAACATTTAATTAACTCACCCCTAATGTGATGGCTGGAACTGCTTTTCTTTGGTGAGGTTTGTGATGTTAGCTGGCACGGATGCAGCCTGCTTTGACTAGGGGTGCATCGAACATTTCTTGGGGGGTATCATGATTACGGAAAGGGATCGTATAATTTTTTTATATTACTACCATTTTTGAGACTGCTTATCGATCTGAGTGTTAATCAAGGGCGGAGCCATACGTTGTAAACATTCGGGGCTTAGCCCAAACCAACAACGTATTCTGGGTTTGATTTGCTAGGAAGGAATTCCACACTTAATGCGAGCGTGCAGAGCGCGCGAGCAAAGTTTTTTGGTACATTGGTACACAACACTGCGCGCCTCCACTGTCCTCTTCCACATATTAACATAGTGCTGCTGCCAACGAATAATGCACCTAATAATATGGTTCCTGCAGTGCCATGGCGGGCCGGACCAAATGATTTCCGGACGTTCCCCACCCCTGCTCTATATACACAGTCCCCCCATACACACACCATGCACCCCCCCCCCCCCCCCCCCCCCAACACATACACCTCAGTCGTCCACCCCCCCCAGCAGCAGTAAACAGGGGGCCTCGCCTGCATTCATGGCGACAGGCTGTGATGCGTAGAGGGGATTTAGAAGCTGCTTGGTTTAGCGCTTCATTACCTCAGATTAGCTGTGGTAATAAGACACACACATACACACACAGGACCGCTCATTTATGCTGCGGAGAGGGTGTGTGTCTGTAAGAACAGTGTGATGATAATAACCATAATTCAATAAACCATGAATGGATAATGCTGTTTTAATTGCATTAATTAATTGGAGACGAGTCCCCTTGTCTTGTGTTTCTAAAGGGGGGAGGACCAGGACAACCATGTGTGTGTGTGTGTGTGTGTGTGTGTGTGTGTGTGTGTGTGTTCATTAACACAAACAGACTGAGGAATAAGATGTCCTAACAAGCCTGTGCTCTGATGCTGTCTGCCTAAGCTGTGGGCTGGCTGGAGCAGGGGTTACACAGCTGTCACCACACACACACATTCACACAAGCTTTTAATGACAGCTGACATGTGCTAATGGCCTCATTAAAGCTTACACACACATAAAGACACATTCACAGAAAGTATTTGTTTGTTGTCAGAAACACACACCCCCACTCTCCCACATCTCAGTCCAGACAGACTATTCCCCACCCTGTCACCCCCAGCACCCCTCCCATCCAGCCTCCATCTGCGAAGGCCACTCCAATCCGGGGTCATTTACCTTGATCAATTACTGGAAGTTTTATTTTCTAAGTTTCAAGATATCGAGGTGCGTTTGATTCGTCTCACCGTTGTCATTTACAGGACGGGGCCATTGATTGCATTTCACGTCAAATTAAAAGTAAACACCTACTGTTTGTGAACGGAAACATGTAATCCAGGTATCCCTCCACCCCCACCACACACACACACACACACACTCCCGAGTCCTACCTCCGGTGGCGGCTGTGTGACCTGTGTGAGCGATGGCTCCGCCCCTTTTCTTTGGCCGCACTTCGGCTCCGCCTCCTACGGGAAGACTCAGGGGACGAGCTGCTGCTGGAGCGCCGCCTGCGCCTGAAAACACACAAACACACGTGTACATACACACATTAACCAAGGCACAATCTTCTTTATAGCCAGTCCATTCGACTCTCAGCCTTACGTCTTGAAGCTGTCAAGTCAACCTAGGGCCAGAATCTTATTTCTCTTCATCTCGCCCCACCTCTCCCCTCCTCCCCCTCTTTCCTGAAGCTGCTGGCATGGTGCTCTCTCATTCTTTGTGTTCTCTGGGCTTCTCAGCGTTACTGGGATCCTAAAACACAAACAGCTCCCATGCCTCATGCATTAGTAACTGCCTAACTCCTTCTGCTCTAATCGGAGGTGCTGTTCAGTCCTGGATCAGATACTTCCTGGTTCTGTCTGACTGCGTTGTACACCGGACAGACCGGCTCAGCGTCTGATTGGTTCCCCAGCACACCTCTGTTCTGGCCGCGGACACGCCCTGTGGAGACAGTGGGCCTGTCTGCGGTCTGCAGCCCTGCACAGCTGCACCCAGGACCATGTAGTCCTCCCCCCTAGAGAGGGGAAGGGGGTTTGGGGGCGGGGAGGGTAGGGGGTAAATATCTCTTGGCCAGCTTCCCGTTACCAGCGGCTACCGGGGATCGTCCACAGCAACGAGTAGAAACAAGAAAAAAGCCTGTCTGCCTCACGAACAGTTTGAGTCAAATTCATTATTTAAAATCTGTTTGTTTTTGGTTTAACCCCCACCCGCCCACCACCACAATCCTGAGCTGTGTTAAGTAGTTCAAACACAGAGTCCTCCCACAGGGAGACTGGCAGAAGAGAAGAAGAAGAGAGAGAACTAACCAAATAACACAGAGGGTGAACTATCAAACCGTGTTTGTAGCACTTAGAGCTGCATCTGTATGGTGTGGTGTGCGTGTTGTGTGCGTGTGTGTGTGTGTGTGTGCGCCAACTCATGAAACGACCCTGACGCCAGGCACTTCACACAGTTCACACACACAACACCAGACAGGTTATTTGAACTGGAGGGGTGAGTGTGTGTGTGTCTGTGAGTTCTCTCTTGCACACGCACAAATACACACACATGTTCTCACACACCCAGAGTAAGGCATGCACACACATACTTAGACACACACAGACTAACACATACACACATTCTCTCACACACACAAAGTGTTTCAAGATGATATAGCAAACCAGACTGACTGTAACAAAGCGTTGGCATATAAGAGAGAGACAGTCAGTGTTCTCTGACATGGAAGCCTTCCACAAGAACACAGATCTGACACACACATTAACCATCCTTATGTGTCCATGTCACTCACCAAGAGAGAGAGGGAGAAAGAGGAAGGGAGCGAGAGAGAGCGAAGGTGGGGGAAATAGACAGAACATTCTGACAAACACACGTACAGTATAAATAGATGTATATGAACACATATGATATGCACACCTCTCTCTATTACACACACAGACACACACATTAATTGATTGAGAGATAGGGCTAATTGATAAAAGGCTGCAGCCTAATGGTTTAAAGAGCTCCTCCCTGGCCCGCCCCACACAGTAGTGATTTCCCATCAGCCGTAATGGACCCGGATCAGGACTCATAAATAATTAGCATCAGCTGGCCCTGTCTCAACAAGCATGCACTGCACTGTCTGGAAGGTGAGGAGGGAGGGAGGGAAGAAGGGAGGGAGGGAGGAGGAGAGGGAAGGAGGAGGGACAGAGGAATGGAAGGAGGTGTAGTGGAAAGATGGGGAAGAGGTGTGGAGAGAAGAGGGAGGAATGGATAGAGGGCTGGATAGAGGGAGGGATGGAGGGAGGTGAGGAAGAATAAGGGAGGCAGGGGTGGAGATCTATAGGGAGGCGGATGTCCAGACCAATATCTCCTAGTCATGAGTCTTTGTTTCCCCCCTCCCTCACAGACACTGACCCTGGATGCACCCAGGTCCTCTACGGACACCTCCCCACCCCCTCCAGACACTAGATTCCCCTACCCACACACAGACTAACACACACTCACATTAAAACACAAGCCCACCCTCCAGACACTCCAAGAGGACAGAGCTAGGAAATACGCCTTGCTCAGATCATAAGCAGATGTGAGTGTTTTGGCAGTGAGGGACAAAGTTTCACATGTCTTAATTGGGTGTGGGGGGTCTCTCACAGACACACCGCACATGAAATGTCTTTTCCACAGCCTTACCCCCAGTGTCAGTGATAATGTTGTGTCATATGCCTACCTCCCATTTCTGTCTGTCCCTGTCCCAGGAGAATTGTTTCGAACTACTACTTTGTCTCCTGAGCAGTGGTTTCAAAGTACCTCCTGTCTTTGTCTTCGGAGAGTTTGTTCCGATCTACCTCCTGTCCCTATCTAAGGCGGTTTGTTTCGGCCTACCTCCTATCCCTGGAGCGAGAGCGGCTCTTCCTGCTGGACCTCCTGCTGTGGCTGGCCACCCTGTTCCCTGAGGAGCTGGAAGAAGAGGAGGAGGAAGAGGAGGAGCGCCGACGCTGCTGTTTCTTTTTCCTGCGGCTCCTGCTGTTCTCCTCGCTGTCCGATGAGTGCCGGCCCATGATGCTTCACTCTACGTCTGGCCGTCTGCAAGGCCAGGGAGAGAACAGAGGAATATGTAAAATACCCAATTAAGCTCTCATTTCTTTACAAACCTTTAGAGTGCACAGAGCTAATTGGCTGTGGTGATTTCAGGCACGGTCAGAAGCTAGCATACAAAACAGAGCTAAAACTACAGATACTGACAGAGCTAAAGCTAGTACCAAAGATATAAAGTAGCTTTATATGACGTTACTGTTTGTGTGAATGAATTTATTTGTAACCAGTTATACCAGTAGTTACAATGTTTTGTTTAAATAGCGGAAGTTAGGAATTAGCGTACATGGGATAATTTTTTAAGAAGTGGAACAAGTTATGTTTGTAAGGGCTTTTTATCTAGCTAGCTAATCCACAAGTATCAAGCTGTGTACAGACTATAGCTTTAACAATCGCTTATCACTGTTAATGTACCAACTTTACTTTTGTATTTGTATTCAAATTGATGAACCAGTCAGCAAGATAAGAGCATAGTGGTACCATGCTAGCTACATAGTTTCCCGTTATCCTTGTTGTTTAGCATATTCCTTGCTAGCTAGCCAGCTAACATAACTAGCTAACATAGCTAGTTTTAACATGTAAATGCTTGCGCATAATAACGTTTATGAAGACATTACATATAAAGAAGGCTCGAATATCTCCTACCTAGTAGCGCTCCTTCCTACAACAACACACCAGCATGTACTGGTCGGTAAGACGAAACTAATCTATCTAGAGAGCGTCGATTGAATGCAGGGAAAAGAGTCTACAACAGAGCAATCGTTCCCGTGAAGAATATCTCAATCAGAGATCTCTCTGTAGGCCTATGTTGAAATGTTCTTGTGCTTCATATTTATACAAATAGCTAAATGAAAAGAAATTGAGAATTAGACGGTAAATGGTAACATGCGGAAGAGACAGAGATGCTTTTTAAAGGTATATTTTGACATTGAGTAGATATATTTTATATCCGTATTATTTTGTAAAAGCTTCGTTTGAATCTAACATCAGATGTAGATATTGATAAACCACGATAAAGGCCATTAACTATTTCAGCATCAACTTCATGCAAGGCTACATGCCAAGAACGACCTAGTCTTTGTCCTATTTGTGTGATTAGACAAGTAGTCACTGTAAATTCCATGCATCATGTTATTGACCTTCAATCTGAAACTAATTAGCCTTCCTTATTGTTCACACCAGTGCAGACCTAGTACACTAACCCTCGATATAGACTACGAGAAGGCAACATAGATGACGAGAGGCAACATTTGTGTGGCAACTTGTTTTATTGCAATTTACAGAAGTCATTTAAGTCGCCCGCATCAAACACGAAATGTAGGCTATTGTAGGCCCACTTTGCTATAGTATTGCTGCTATGCAATAGTAGGTTATATTGTTTGGAATGCCCATGCTTGTAGTCTTACTATGTGGTATACAAGCATGGATTATTAGAGAACGTGTACATGCTGCCTATAAGCTCACCCACACAGACTCACACGCCATCTCAAACTTGTCCAAAGGGTTTCTGCATGATACATATTACTTGTTATATCATCCTTATCTTCTTATTTAGTCTGTACGCCTCGTACAAATAATTAATAGATTAATACTGAGTCAAATGTTCTTATGTAATAATCAACAAGGATGAATCTGTGGGAATATTCTGCCGTTTAACATAATGTCTGTAGCCAACATCCCGAGTGAACATCATGCGGGATTCTATGTGTGTGTGTTGTTGGCACACTTCGACTTTCCCTTCATTTGGATAAACAATTTTACCTCTGCAACAATTAAACCACGGGAGATACACAACGAGTTTCTTCTGTTTTCAGAAGCAGAGGGAGAGAAAAAAATGTAATTAATGCCTAAGGTTCAAGAGCTAAGACACCATAAATATTTAATCAGGGGATTGTTCAAGCCTCAGTGTGGAAATGGTGCTTTATATAGCTTTATATAGATTATCAATAAACACGCTTAATTTTGCATCAAATTCATGTCAACGGTTTTGCATTCTCTCAGTATCCCGTTTCTTATACGATGGTTTTCCAGCTCACCTAATTGCTTTGTCCCCGCGGCATTACCTTCACCGCACGTGAACTATTGTTTATTTATTTTGTAAATATGCACAAAAAAAATTTCAACAGGCAGTCAACTTAAGAGACGATAATTAGCGAACCCAATGGCAAGGCATTGCGCGAGGCGTTTTAATTAAACGTTTAGTTGGTGTTTAACAGACTAATGGCCTGAAAAAGGTCTATCGAGATTTCATATTAACCAATATAGTTTCATTAAGGGCCTCTATTTAAAACACATGATTATGGATTTGAAAAGGAAAATATTGCCTCTGAAATGATAGTTCTCTGCTGTCTCTTTCAAGTTACTTCAAGAAATATAGTGCTACTCTAACAATAGAAATTGAACTTGAATAAAAGAATTTGGGAGCTTATTATTCCAGAATCAAAGGTTTTTAGGCCTGTTTTTGTTATTTGTTATTTTATTACGAATATTATGAATATGATTTTATAGTAATTACTAGTTAAAGTATTATCGTTAATATCTTAGTTATTCGTAAGCATTAGAAATAAGCTAAGGCCTATCTGTTATTATACCAGACTATATAGCCTACTCCGTAAAACACAACACACATAGTTAAGCAATAGTTGATGGCATTTTTTGTTTTGTTTTTACATAATGAATACGATAAAGAAGGCTAAGCTTCTCACACTATTAAAACTGGCATCCACCTGTCACTAATTTAGGCCTATCTCTTTTTTTATTCACAATTAAAGCTCGTGCAGTGTACATTATTTTAGCGCGTGTATAGGCCCGCACGCTCTCTCTATGTGTCACCGCACGCTTTGCTTTAACTCCTGCGAAGCTCCTATTCTCTACAGCTTCCCAGTTGGTCTGCTCTTTACCTTTCCTCGTGTCATTGTCGCTGTCTCTTTTTTTCTCCCAGATCACAGAGATTTCGAGGAAGCTCCTCATCCATGTGCTCCCCTCCACACGAGCTTGTCATTTTCAGTTTTGGCCACACCCCCTGCAGAGAGCTCCTGCCCATCTCCCTCGTGTTTAAAAAACTAACTCAGGACAATAGCAACGAATCCACGCTTAATTAAATTAATTAGTCCGTCTTGTCAATCTTGGGTTAATGGCCAATAGCAACCTCGTAACTATGATGTGAAATGCGAGGGGCTGCTAATGTCTTTTTTTTTCTCCCTCCACTGTCACTACGTGGAAACGGGAAGGGGGCTCATCCTCGCATCCTGAGGGGAGGTAATTTGCACGGATCAAGGGGCAGGCGTTGCAAAGTATAAATACTGTGACTTCAATAGAGGAGCGGCAGCGGGTCGGTACTTCGCACCGAGAGGAATTGGCCAAGATCTCCACCGTTTTTTAGTTGCGCGCGAGACCTAGAGTTGGCAAGAACCATCACCTCGCATTTAGGTCGACAAAAGAAACACTATTGATGTCTTAAGCTGTAGAGAAACTGAGAGCACAAGAGAGAGTGAGTGAGGGAGAGAGGGAGAACGAGAGAGAGCGAACAACACGGGGAAAATATTTTGGGGCAATGATGGAAGAGCTCACCGCTTTTGTGTCCAAGTCTTTTGATCAAAAAGTGAAGGAAAAGAAAGAGGCGATCACGTACCGGGAGGTGCTGGAGACCGGATCAGCGCGAGGCAGGGACGGTCTCATTGAACCGAATCGCGAGGAAGTGAACGCTATAGTACGAGGAGGTGCGCGATCTCCGAGCAGGGAACCGGACATGCTAGGGCCAGAGAGGATCCGTGATACGGGAAGCCCAAAACTCATTGACGGTAAGACACTGCAAAGTAGAATTTATAATATTATTGAGCCAGTCCTTTTCCGGCCTTTGTAGTAGCTATGTAATGTTTAGCAGTGTTTTAAAGTTTAATACCTTGCGAATACCCTGTACATAAAACATGAATGATTTAGGAGATTGTCGGAATTATACACCTTAAGAATGTAAGGACGTAATTTAAATGTCTCATCCATAAGTTTGGAGTTAATTAGATTATTTGTTTGCATTTGGAAAGTTTTCTACTGGCATGGCTGGGCCCTTTGGGGTAAATAAAACCAAACGTGTTGTAGGTTAGTTCAAGCTAGTGTATAGGCTATGTAGCATAGGCCTATATCATGTCATAATATAGATTTTAAATAATACATTTCGCGTTGTACCTCCAGGCAAATGGTTTGATAAAATAAACGCAGAAACTATGTCTGACACTAAATGTTTAAATTAAAACCTGTTGAAGGAACAAAATATGAAGAAATGTCATCGTTGAAGCCTCTTCGGACAATGCAAATTAAAAGGTTGTTTCAGTTACATATCATGTTAGACCGTAGGCTAACAATGGATTATAAACAAAATATAGGCCTATTAGACTGCAAGACCACATATTACTTAATAATAATTTCACATAAATGTGAGGCAACGTTGCTTAATTTGATCAATTGTAATCGTGGTGTTTTTAAGAATTGTAGCCTATTTTAAGAAGACAATAACGCTAATATCAACATAATAATAAGATGTATTGGGCCTTTAATATTAAATGTAGGCTACATAAATCCAGTAATTGGCCATGCTAATGATATAAGAATTTTTAGACATAGGCTGTTAAAAGAATTCTGTTGAATTACAAATTGATTACAAATATATCTACATCATTATCTGATTATACCCACATGTTTTTAGAATGTAATGCCCCAGAAATTACCCGAATTCACCCTGTAAGGCTGCCCATAACCTACATTGTATTAATTTAGCAGACGCTTTATCCAAAGCAACGTACAAATAGGCTATAGCCCATGTAATATACAGTTATTTAATCAATTCAAGCCACGTTGATTTTAAGACTATAGGCCAAATATCAGTTGAAAAGCCAACTTGTTAAAATCGGTTTACTATCACGTGTGGGCTAAACAAATAATAACCGATTTCCATATTGGCCTCTTATGTCCATCAAATTCACTGGCATCAGGAAAAAATAAGCTATTGGACTGGAATGATGAGCACATCTGACGGGACGTCCAAAAGTGTCCATGCATATTTATAAGTTGTTAATAATTTAACAGCTTTATGTAGGAGTACAAAACATCCGTTGATAATATTCTTGTGATGCTGGGCGGAACCACATGTTGGTTTTAGCAAGGTCACTCTCGTTTGCGCTGCCTGCATGCTCTTCTGTAGGTGAGGCCTTGTACAGCATCTCCCTCTCTCCCATTCTCTCCCTTTCTCTCCCTTTCTCTCCCTTTCTCTCTCTCTCTCTCTCTCTCTCTCTCTCTCTCTCGTTCTCTCTCTTTCTCTTACTCTGTCTCTATTTCTCTCTCTCTATTTACCCCACAATTGACGTATAATGTTAGGACAGATAAATAGTTTTCTCCTCTTCCTTCACCCTACAGGCAACACAGACATGAAAGACAGAAAAGAGGACGCCAAGACGATGGAGGACGAGGCTCAGACCAAGATCAAGCAAAGAAGAAGTCGGACTAACTTTACACTAGAACAGCTGAACGAGCTGGAGCGGCTGTTCGATGAGACCCATTACCCGGACGCCTTCATGCGCGAGGAGCTGAGCCAGCGGCTGGGGTTGTCCGAGGCACGAGTACAAGTAAGATGCTCTCGCTGATTTTCTTCTATTGTGTTGATCAAGCTGTTTCAGAGTTATAAGCCTATCTGTCGTGGGGCTAAAAGGAAACCAAGATTTTTAAACAAGAACAACATACATTACTGGATCAAACAGCACACATTCGGATGGAAGTCTGTCGTGTTTGAAGGATGCTCTGGCTTTTTATGACATACGTTTACCCCGTGACCCGTTGATGTTACTATGAATTATTGATGAAAAGCAATAGATCGAATAGTCATAAACAGGAGTCTTACAATGATGTGAAAGTGTGTGTGTAGGCCTATGTGTGTGTCTGTGGCCTAATGAACATACAAAAGTCGAACATCGCCTTTCATATTTTGCAATCCCTAGTAGCCTACAAAGTATTAGATTATAATACAACAGCCCTCCAATTTGCAATACTAAATAATGTCTTGGAATTTAAGTGTAATTAGTGGGACATAATTAACATCATTTACATGGATCGTGGTTGTGGTATAAACGTTTATGTCTATCATCTGTATCAGGGATCGTTCCCTTAAACTCCCCTAAACAGATTGCCCTACAATGTTTGTCCTCACTTCATTGGTGCGCATTACCCCAACCAGCTACATCTGTACTCCTGTGTGTGTGTGTTTTTTTTCCATCGTGAGGGACCATCTGCACAGAAACCTAATAAGCCGTTTTAGAAAGGGGGGCACAATCTCCGTGTAACGGGAGAGGAGAGACCAAGCCGAGCAATGACTATGAACATAGACATTAGTTCTGATCTGATTTATCAAACCCCATAATATCTTATTTCGCTTGCTTTTATCCCCTTCTGTCAGCTAGTGGAGACGGCTGAGCGATTGTCTCCTCGCTGAATATGTCGGTCTTCTCTGAAAAATCATAAAACGGGTCCAACCCCCCCCCCCCCCCTCACACACACACACAAAAAAAAAGTTAAAGCAAGCGCTTTTTGCAGGGTCTCCCGGCGCGAATTGGAATTTTACCAAGGCGTATTGTGTCACCAGCAAGGCGAGAGCAAGGAGCACAGCTCGAGGATTTGCATAAATTATGTATTATTTTTTACCCAAATCAAGATCCGCTGCTCTCTCTCCCTCCCTCTCTTTCTGTCTCGCTCTCTATTTTCAGGCCATGATTTGAACGACCATACATGTTTCTTTAATGGCCACAGTTGCGTGTAGAGACACAAAAGCCCAATTATTTTGTCGTTACAATGCAGGGCCTTTCTAGTCTGTATTGGACGGGTATTTGTTGTCGTTTCATTCATCATCCACGATACCTTTCATTATCGAACGAATAGCGACTGTGTGTTTGTGTGTCTGTGTGTGTGTGTGTACGCGCGCGCGTGTCTGTCTGACACACCGGTGTCAAAGGTATAGATTCTACAAGGTTAAAATTTACAGCGAGATCAATATGCTATTTATTTCAATCCTGCTCTCTGTAAGTGATGTAGAGAGAAATTGATAAACTGTATTATAGGCTAATCTATCCACCGCTTTGTATGGGATTCAAAGTAGATTACCATAGTAATGAGACGTTTTATCTCCGTTCCAAGATGCCCCTCTGAAAACGACGTTTGTAAGGAACAGAATTAAAAGAGAAAGAAGCTATCTTTTGAAATGCTTTGTTCTAGACGTGTTATGGCAGTAATTAAATAAAAACTGTAAGGCAGCTAAACGTTGCAGCGACATAGATTTTCCTGAAGATTAAAGTAATTAATTTTTAGCTACATTAATGAGAGAGAGGGAAATAGAGAGGAAGAGAGAGAGAGCACTTCTCAGATCGCGTTGCTCTGATGTCCTAAACCGTCATCGCTAGCTGCTATTCGATATCTGAGGGTCCATTTGGTTCTTCAGGGACGCTAATCTATAGAAAGATGAAACCAACGCTGACAAGGTTATTTATTATAGTCCAATTCAGGCTGCAAATCTCCAACAAGGGTGTTTCTGCGGCTCTAACATAGTCATGGCGTTTCTCGTTTCGTTTTGTGGTACAAAGTGTTTTTTTCTTCTTTCTTTTCTTCTCATTGGTTTTCGTTCAGCTGTCTCTTTGCCCCCTTGTTGTAAATATAATAATTAAAATCCAGGGTTAAGCGGCATTAAAATTTCAGTGCTCCTTAGGGATGTTGTTTTTTTCTGCGGTTGTTGTCACTTTGAGACGAATTACACATGCCCTCACAAGCAGCTGCCAATCACAGGCCACTAATTAATTTCTCTTCCCTCAGGTTTGGTTTCAGAACCGGAGGGCCAAGTGCAGAAAGCAGGAGAACCAGCTACATAAAGGTAAGTTATAATATACACACCCCAATCACTGATATATCCACGTTAAGATGTAACCTAATTTTGAGGTTACGAATTATGGTTTACTATTCCTTTATAAAGGGTTAACAATAAGCTTGGACTGACAACGTGACAATAACAGGAAGTAAACAAAAAAAGTAACAAATACATAACGCTGTATTTAGGCCTATAACAATATGTTATAAACTAATAGGCCTGATGCTGTTATGCGCCAAATTGAGTGCTGGTAAAAAAGGGTCAAAAATATTTTCGAAAGGCGAAATATTAAAAAAATGTGTCTGAAAACAATCCTCTGTTTAGTTAGCTTTACAATAATTTTAGTTATTGGAAAGGATGCCAGATTATGTTGTTTTTGTCAAGTTTATTCCTCTTGATTGGGCTTATGTCTGGGTGGAATATTCCCTCAACAAATTCTGTCTCTTTCCAGGAGTTCTGATTGGAGCGGCGAGTCAGTTTGAAGCTTGTCGTGTAGCGCCATATGTCAACGTGGGGGCCCTACGGATGCCATTCCAACAGGCAAGTTACTTTGAAGCCTGTAGTCTTTGACTAAAACCATCCCCGGACTGCTGTCTTGGCACAGGTTCGGTCCAAGAGCTATGGGGAGACTGCAGTCCCAATGTAGGGGGTAACAAAACTCTAATTACCCAGGCTGGAAATAATGTAGTGCCATCCATGCATGGTGTGATGTTGTAGAGGCCCAACTGGAAAATCCCCTTACGGCTGATGAGGATATTTAGAGTAGTCTAATCAAGAGATGTAAAGTGTCATTAGACGAATTACAGTTGATCAATGTTTGTGCTTAGTGATAGGCGATATGTAGGCTAGCTATATGATGGGGGATTTGTCCGCGGATGCTGCCAAATTGGTTTCCGCTCCCTGTCAGTCCATGTTTTCATATGAGCATATATCTGCCCATATTGACATTAACAATCCTGATAAAAAAACATCTGATACTTTTGCTCATTATAATTAGTGCATAGGATTCACATAGTCTAGCATGAAGCAGGCCTTTCTATAAGTTAATGTATTTCTCCCCTCTTCTCCCCGTGCGTGCGTCCGCAGGATAGTCATTGCAACGTGCCGCCCTTCTCCTTTCAGGTCCAGGCGCAACTGCAGTTGGACAGCGCGGTGGCCCACGCGCACCATCACCTGCATTCTCACCTGGCGGCGCACGCGCCTTACATGATGTTCCCGGCTCCGCCATTTGGGCTGCCCTTGGCTACGCTTGCGGCTGAATCTGCCTCCGCCGCGTCGGTTGTGGCCGCAGCTGCTGCCGCCAAAAACACCAACAAAAACTCCAGCATCGCTGATCTGAGACTCAAGGCCAAAAAGCACGCGGCCGCCCTGGGACTGTGACACGCGCGGATGGCGCGTGCGTCTGAAAATCCCCATCTGTGACTGATAGTCAACGACAAGACATCAAAACAAACAGCGCTTACAAAGCGGGGGGGGGGGGGGGGGGAGGAGGGGGGGGGGGGGGCAAAGACAATATTTATGTTTCTCTTTTTCTAATGAAGGACCACATGTATAACTATAGAAAATATAGGATATTTATGAGATAAACAAAGATAACAGACTGTGAATCCATAGTGACTATGGACGCCAAAGGGGTTGGGGTATAGGATGGACGTTTCAGCCACCCCGACCCCCTAGACTACGGGGGTAAGATGGACGGCAGCGGAGGAACGAGGATGCAGCTGGGACGTTCGAAGCTTTGTGAAACAAGGCGAACTATTCTGCGTTGTTCTGTTTTGATTTGTAATTATTATGATGAACATTTCGTTTTGAAAACTATAGAGGCTGGCCTCGTTCTATCTCAAACATTTCTCTCTCTCTCTCTCTCTCTCTCTCTGTGTAAAAGGAAACAGCGGATGTTCGTTGTTGAACAAATAGAAAGACAAAAAAATTATGTTTTTTTTTACATATGTCCAAAGGATAACGCCTCGGCAGTTTTTCTGCATGTATTTCTCTCTCCACACAAAGATGATGTAATTTGAGCCGGTTCCATTTCCCTCAATCAGGCTTCTCTACCCAGTGACAGACATCGAGAAACTAACTCACACTTCACTTGCTGGGCAACTCGGCTTCACGCCGAGTGTGTATGTGCGGTGGAAACGAGGTGTTATTAAAGCAAAAGACAGAGGTTACACCCCATATTTGACAACTGGAAATTCAATTGTCAGGATACAATTTCCAAGTGTTTTTTAAACGGAAAATAGCATAATAGGCCTACAACTTTTATTAGATCAGCAGATTCATATTTGATTATTATCTGCAAGACGGTACGGGCACATGTAAAATATGTTAATACACAAAAAAACATGCATTATTTTTTATGGTTTTGTGGCTTATGAATGCGTTGTGGGGGGCTATTTTCCAGTTTATTTTACTGAGTGTGTTCCGATCATGTGCATTCTGTATGTAATGTTGATGTTTTTATGAAAAGTGAAAGTGAACGTACCAGAGGCACGGGTTTATAAAAAGAATATCATAGAAATTTAATTTTTTTCCATCCACTTATGTGAAACGTGAATTCACCATGAACAAACAGTTTTCAATTCACAATAAATCCACGAAAATTTCTTTGTATGAAATACTCGAAAGTGTGAATATTTTAACAACAAAAACACAATTTGGCACTGCAACCAAATAACGATAATAATAATAATTATGTATTTGCAATAATTAGTTATTAATGGACTATAGTAGCTGTGGGTTTTTGATAGCTGTGACAGAGCCGTTTAGTCGGGATCATGCGGACTATCACTCCAACCTCATCATGACCATGTAGGCTATTATTCAACATTAGGCCTATAGGAAGCCATCGAGCGTTTTGTTAAAATGATTGAAGGGGGGTGTAGATTACTTGAAAGGGAGGGGGTATAAAAGTTTAGGAGCTGAATTGTTTTTGTCAAGATGCAGATAAACGGAGAACCTGAAATAATAATCTAATTTCACACGTGTAGTTAACCAAAATGCCTGAATCGTAATTGAAAATTTGTCTCAGGTGTAGAAACTAAAAAGTAGACTATTTGTCAGGTCAAATACAAACCATGGGCATAGATGGTGTGTTTGATTAACTGTCAAATGTCCGTGACTTGTGGGGATTGAACAAAGCAATAATCTATTGTTTGAGCAAAACGACATCACTATGATCCTTTAGGACTGCGTTTGGGCTTCCACTTGAAGGCAAGGCTGTCTATAAGCGTGTGCAAGGGAGGAAACTGCTGTCTAAAGCGTCTGTGGATGAAGAAGTGTTTACGCATGCACAGTTCTTGGACACCACTTGACTTCCAGAGCAAAATTACCCGATTCATTTCCTGACATCTTAACCGCCCTTTATTGAACATTTAATAAACACCTGACACGCGAGCCTATTTTTGAGGATCCCGGCTTGCGGATCACGTTACAGTCCGATATTTCCATACAAAACACAATGTCTTAAGCTATTAATTAATACCGGTCCCCTTAGATGCACTGGAGTCTGCAGTGCCTGTGTGTCTTACATTTGGGCTGGACTCAGACGCCAAATCTATTGAATTATTGATCCCAGCGCCGCCAGTAATGGAATGGAGACGGAACTGTGAAGCAGCGCACTGGCTGGCTGCTGGCTGCTGGTGCTGTTGCATGCGCTGGAACGACAACAGGGGGAAACACTAATGGAAATGCGCGCACTTGACCCTCGCCACTCAGCCAGCTTGCTCTGGAAATGAATATTCCGTTCTTGAGCGCAAGGCGTTCTGGATACCGCAGTCGGCTAGGTCCATTTATATAAACTGTTTTATAGAATTGCTCACGACCTTTCGTGTAATTGGAAGAAGGAGGGCACAGTGATACAATGTATTTACTGGACAGAACCAGCATTCGTTTGTTATTGATGACCAACCGGGTTTAAGACTTCAGTCCGACCACAAAATGCCCATTAGCCGGATCGTTTGATGGCGTGTCTGCCTTAGTCCATCCCTTCATTCATGGTTTTAAAGGAGACTATGTTTGGGTTGGCTGTACCCTGACAACGAGTTTAATTTGTGGTAATTAAGAAGTGGGTGAGGGTGAAATATTCATGAAAAAGTGGGTATGCCAGTACTCCCTAAAAACCTACCATCAACCACACTTCCCATTACTTCCTATAGCATTCCCCCCCCCCTCTCCCCAAGTCAGACCAGCCTGAGGTGGGGGATCTCTGAGGGCCCCAGGAGACTACGAGACGGGGACACACAAGTGTTCTCCAGATAGGAGATGGAGCCAACAACCACTCTCACTCTCCTGTCCACACTCTCTTCTAGACACATGCCCTCACACAGGCACACAGGAGCCAGGCACTGCCCTCCCTGTCCTCCTCTCCTTCAATCTCCCTCCCTCCTGCCCTCCGCCCTATCCTCACCCCTCCCTCCCCCTGTTCCCTCTTTCTATTGTGATTCACTTCTATACAGTGAATCACAGGAGGCGGACAAAGAGCAGTGGTGGAGTTGCAATGAAGCGGGCCTCATGCGTGAAAACACACACGCACACACACACCTACACACACACTCCTGGCCGGTGAGTCACAGCATCTCAGAGCAGGCTACACTCAGAAAGGAATCTGTCCTATCAACTGGTCCTCTTGCCGTGCTATATTTACCTCCACACAGCTGACAAATACTATCATTTCTTGTTCAGTGGGGCCCTTGACTTGCACGTTATCAAATGAGTTCATGTTATATACCCATTCACAGAGAAGTCTATACTAACAGTGGCGTCAGTGTGTTTAATGGCAAATTGATTTATTTTTCCGATGAGAGGACTGTGAGCGGGATATATCACATGGCACACAGTTACAGTAAACAACCTCAAGTAGGAAGATACCTTAACAGGGAAAATGCTTTTGTGAGTGTGTGAGAGAAGGCAGGTGTGTGTGCTAAGGCCTGCAGTGTTCGTATTTTGTGTCCCTGTGTATCTGTGTCACCTGAGGCAAAACTACAGAATATGAAAAAAGGTGGTTAGAAGAAAAGAAAGAGAAAACACTCTCCCTGCATCTCTCTTTCCCTCCCTCTCTTCCTCCCTCCCTTTTTCCCTCTCTCCAAAGGCTGGTCTTTGTTACATGTTAGGATCGCGAAGCACACAGCCCCTGACCAAAGACAACAGCCACTAGGAGCATCGTGGATGAAAGAGATACTTCAAAGGCATCAAATGGAGCGAAAGTGAAAAAGAAACCAGCTGAAAACCCTCCCCTCCAAACACAACTCTCCAGACCGCCAATTAGGGCTCCGTAACGGCCCCCGCCATCATGCCCGCTACGGAGAGGCAGGGCCGCGGGCCTCACCATGGAACCTGGTGTGGGCTGCAGTCAGCGGAGAATTACAGTCTGCCGTTCACAGAGTACATTAACTCTGTCTGGGATTTCATCCGGGAGAAAAAAGTGTGTGTTCACCTCACACAGATTTGACCCGGGAGTGAGAGAGGTAGTGAGATGGAGCAAGACAGAAAGAGAGAGAGAGAGAGCGATAGAGAGAAAGAGAGAGAGAGAATGAAAGAAAAAGAGGGAGGGAGAGAGAGAGAGAGGAAGAGAATGTAAGGGAGAGACAAAACTATAGAGAGAAATAGAATGAGAGTTAGAGAGAGAGTGAGATAGAGAGAGAGAGAGAGAGAGAGAGAGAGAGAGAGAGAGAGAGATAGAGAGAGGAAGATGGAGGGAGACAGAGAGAGAAAGGGAAAAAGCTGACCTGGTGATTACAGAGCCACAATAGAGTCCAACTGTCTCCGGCAGTCTAACTGGACCAGAACACAACGATGCCAGAACAAAACAAGAAGTCGAATTGTTTCTTGTCTTCCTGTTTAGGTGCCACAGGCAATCTACTCATTTTTATGTACTCATTGCATTTTATTTGTTATTAATTCATTTCCCTCTGCAGCTGGGGAAAGAGGAGGGGTGCTGGGGGAGGGTGTGTGTGTGTGGGGGGGAACTTATGGTCAGGCCTAGAAGGGAGTCATAACATTGCTGTGTGTGAGAGACCTTTCAACATGGGCAAGACCAGGGGGATTGTATTCATACGAATAGAGGACACGGTACAAGTGTGTGTGGGTGTGGAGGGGAGGGGGAGAGGATGTGTGTGTAGAGAGGGGGATATGTGCACGTGTGTGTGTAGGTGTGTGAGTGTGTGTATCTGTGAGAATGCGATGCTACATTTATAAGTGTTTTACACTCACTGTAGTATTCGAAGCTCGGGCAAATCCAATCAATTGTGTGTGGGGGTATGTTTGTGTGTTTCCGTGCGTGTTTAAGCTAGTGTGTAGAGAAAGAATATGATTATGTTTCTGCTTTTCAATCATCTGATATTTGTACACAGGGTTTTAAATTACAAAGTGCATTCTGGGAAATTACATTGAGCTTCGTTGATTGTTTTGCTCCGAGTTTAACCACATCAGTGTGAGGTTTAGAGGAACAGTCAATATAGATGGTCCAAACATCAAATACTTACACATTGCATACTGGCATCACAATGTTAAATTGGGTCTTTAATGTGGGGGTGGGCTGTGGGTGATGGGGGGGCATAAGATGGAACACTGTTCATTCATGCTTTGCTGAGTGTGTGACATTTTTTAGACACAGTGTCCATAACAGCTTTCTGTTCATGAGAAGCCATCAGTCAACTGTGTTCAAACACAGAGTACACACACACACACGGACAGACACAAATGAACGCACATAAACACACGTGTTAACACACACACACACATGCACATAGACACATATGTAAAATAAATAAATGAATACAACAGACACACAACACAAGAGCTCAGAGAGACGTGGGTGGCCTCAGTGCCCCTATGAACTCACATCCAAAACCACGAGGATGGAAAACATCACAAAGTTAAACAACAAATTTAAAGTGAAACCACAAATACATGACTATTCTGGTGACATTTATAAACATTTATCAGCACGAAAACCACCCAACAGAATGACAGAAAATACCGGATTCATGTTTAAGCACGTGTAAAACATTTATCATCCACCAGAAACATGTATTTATTTACCGTACAGAAGCTTGTTCCTGAAAATGACTGTGAAGTCAAACGTACCTGACCTCGCTCCCTTCTCTGTAGTGTGAGGGGGAGGCCTAGTGTGATTTAACGTGAGGTCAAGCTTCAGCAAGCAGCGAGCGAGGAACAGAGGTCTTTGTCGTCTGGGTCGTCAATATCTAGTCTTATTGATCCTGTCACCTCGCCCACTCTGCAGCATTGACAGGTGTGTTGCTATGGTAATTTACCATGCTGCCCGCTGGCCCGGCCTAATGGACCATTAATGTGAAAAAGACAGACAGACACACACTTACACAAAAATACAGACACGCACACTCACACACATATAATGAGCATAGAGGAGGTAATGTATGATCGCCAGGGCCGACATCAAGTTCAACTTTAAGTGGTACCCTGTGTGTGTGTGTGTGTGTGTGTGTGTGTGCCTCTGGTGGGAAGAATGCAGCTTATTATAATGCAATGTAATGTAAATTGATGTCCTAGGCTGGATGAGGGCAGACACAAAGAGAAAGGCTGGCTGAAATGCATTATGAGGCTGTGCAGGGCTTGGAGCAGGCAGGACTTCACAGGCATCCCAAGCTCTATTGAATTACACTGTTGGCTCAACAATCTGCCGGCGTCTAATTAAATAGCCCTGCATTAGCTTCCTGCACAGTGGGGGTGTGAGAGAGGGACACTATCTCATTCTGAAATGGATGTAAAAATAGATGTCGCAAGTTAGCCCTTACTCACAGAACACTTCACTCCGTCTGTGTCCGTCCGGGTGCGGGAGGACGCGCACACACACACAAACTGATGCACACACACACATTCTCTCTTTCACTCTCTCTTCCCCCCTTGTTTCCCTCATATGCAGAGACAGTTAAATGTGCACGCTGTTCATTGTGCACAAAAGGACATTATAAAGTACTCACATGTTGTCTTTTCATGTTCATGACGATGTCATCTACACACACACACACACGCACGCACACACACACACACACACACACACACACACACACACACACACACACACACACACACACACACACACACACACACACACACACAGCAACAAAGTAAATATTTATTCAGGGTGTCTTATAATTTGTCTTTGAAACATAGTTCTCAAAGAACCTTCTGGAGAAGGACCATCCCCGGGTTTAGAATTTTCCACCAGAACACTAGGTGGCGATATATGCAGGGGGGGTGGGGGGAGTTGGGGGGGAAATACTCCAGGAAGGAAGTGACACATAATAAGAGAATGAAAACCACATGTGTCCTTTAGCAGTAGCTCATCTTGACACAATTGTAGATTGGATGAGAAGATGAGAGGATGAGAGGATGAGAGGATGAGTAGAGAGAGAGAGAGAGAGAGAGAGAGAAACAGAGAGAAAGAAAGAGAGAAAGAAAGAGAGAAAGAGAGAAAGAGAGACATCAAAGATGACGCACATATCTCCAGAAACATTTTAACTTGACGTATCAAAGTTGTGCTGGACCATAGTCTATGATGTAACCCAGACCCTCCTCTTTAACCTGGGAGAAGAGATCACAGATATGTCCATAGGGCATGAGGAGGAGGAGGAAGGCTGTAAGCCTCCTGGGTGCTCACAGTGATAAAAGAGAACACTACTCTTTTTAACCTCTGCTTCTAAGAATTTTGAATAGTAAAAATCAAGATTTTGACACAGATGGGAGTTCTTCAGAATGTTCTGGCAACTTTTAAGTTTGAAATGAGCAAGACCGTAGGTCTGAACTTGACTGCAAGGTCTGAACTGTAGAAAGGTTCACATGAATATTGCACTGTTGGAGCACAGGACACTGTGGAGGTTGAAAGTAGAGAAAGAGAAATGGAGAGAAAGTAAGATGAAGGGAGGAATGGAGAGAGAAAAAAAGAGAGTGTGAGGGAAAGACAAAGGCAGGTACAGATATGTAGAAACAGAGATAAGCGAAAGTAAGATGGACAGATTAATAGAGAGACTAAGACCAACAGAGAAAGTGTGTGTGAGAGAGAGCAACAAAATAGACAGAAAGAGACACAAAGTCTGATTGAGAAGGAAAGGCGGCAAGAGAGGAGAGGATGAGGTGAGGAGGACTGGAGTCAAGTCAAGAGAACACAGAGGAAGCTAGCAGAGGCGAGGGGGAGGAGGAGGAGGAGGAGGAGAGAGGGGACGAGTGGAGGTAGGCAGAGGTGTCAGAGACATGAGAGGGGCAGTGAGGGAGCACTTTGTCCCGCTAAAGTATGTTGGAGAGACTGCAGCTTATCTTAATAAGCACCAAGACCCTTTTAAAGGGTCACATGCTGTCCACTAGAACTTCCCTGGGGGGTCCAGGGAAGAGGAGAGGGGGAGGGGGGGGGCACCCTGGATGGACTGGGGAATGCATGGAGACAGCAGTCACACGGTCATGTGCTTCTCCATTATGCTGAATTGACGGAGACCTCGCAAAAGGCAATGTTGCTGGAACACACGTCAATAAACACCCAGACCATGACCTGACCATATCCATTGAGGCAAGCAATGCAGTCAGATTGCATACAAGGGAATACTTTGGTTTTTTCCTCTTGGAAATAGTTTTGGAGGCCCAGGGCATAGAGCCTGGATGATCCAGCTCTCTTTTTTTCTATAAATATATTTATTTTATGCTATATTTATTGATAGAACAGTTGGAGAGACAGAGGGGGGAACACATGCAGGAAATAGCGTGAGCCAGATGTGAACCCAGGCTCTTACGTACGGCTTTAGCCTTCATGGTACATGCTCTTACCCGGCTGTACAGAGCCTGCATGGAGCCCAGTTGAATGGGTTCAAGTCTCAGTGAAAACGCCTCCCGCGCCAGAGCTGTTAGCTTCTCTGTGGCACAGCTGGAGTGTTTATGAGAGGTGGTCAGTAGCGTGTGTGAGTCAAGGGGAGAACCCAGGATCCAACCCCAGCCCAGCCTTGAATGCAGTAATGGAGTAATGGAGTCATGCTGGTAGAAAAAGCAATGAAAACAGTCATGTAGAAAACAATGTAAAGTCAGGAGTAATGCAGAAATGATGCGCTAAACAGGAATGCTCGGATAAAAAGATATGAGAAAATAATAATGTTGTAATGCTGGGATATGCAGCCATACTGGGGTAAACAGTAATACTGCTGTTAACACTAATGTAGTAATATAGTGATGTTCTTGCAATGATGTTGTAATGTAGTGATGTCCTAATGGAGCAGTAATGTAGTAATCCTGAGGTAAACAATCATGCTGGGGTAAACAGAAATGTAGTAACATAATATAGACAGGTTTACAATGATCTAGTTCCAATGTAGTAATGACATGTTAACAGTGATGCCATAGGAAGCTCCCAATTGGCAGAGCTGCTGTGTGTGTCATCCAGACTCCTCACAGCCCCGTCACACGACGTCACCGTGTGTCCTCACTCTCAGACACACAGCCGTCGCCCTAAATACTAGAAATACTATTCATTATGGTGTAATTGGGGGGAATGGAACCACGCTGGAACATCACCCCCCATCCCCAACTCCTCTCACCAGGTCTCTGTCCTCCTTCACCTGGGTGGATGTGTGTGTGAGGGGGGGGGGGGATTTCACACTGCAGGGAGACTTTGAGGCGGGGGGGTCAGTGGGGGAGAGAGAGAGGAATTTGGGGGTGGGGGTTGAGTTCGAGCAAAGCGATCCCAGAGTGGCGACGCCTCCCTCTGGCAACGTTATAGAAGCTTACATATAGGAGGGTCACAATGGAAGACGACACTTTAAATGACATTATTATAAAATGCAATACTCCTGGAATGATCCCTTATTAAATTAAGGCCTATGATCCAAGATGAATCTCCTGCTGGCCTAATCCATCAGGAGGGGAATATTAAAAGATAGGCCTCAACTGGCATTACGACACCACTCCATCTCTACTTTCATTATTCTGAATTAGAGCTGTGCCGGGAGAGAATCCTCTTAATGAGGATTAGAGTGATTCAGTGGCCCTGGCCTCTCTTCTGACAACTCAGATATTAACTCCTCAGTCTCAGCTGTCAGAATTAAAATACTTTGCGGCCGCGGACGTGCTAAATTAAATTGGCCTTTTATGTTCCTTACACGGCTGACCCCCACGGGGCTGGGGGGGGCGGGAGGGGCCGAGCGGACGAACGCGACATGGGATCCTCGCTGACACCACCAGGACTGGAGGAAGAAGAGATGGGGGGGGGGAAAGCATGGCTTTGCTGAGTACACACACGCACACCTGCACACACACCTGCACACACACACACACTCCTCAACACACACTGTACGTAAACACACAAGCACACAGACATAGGGTACAAACACACACAAACAGACATATACACACACCTGCTCTATCTCCCAGGTGTCTCATTCTGTCGCTCTCTTGATCTTTCTGGTCATCCATCCTGCATTCTCTCAGTCCTTCTCCCTCACCCGAGGCTGTTTTCTGGTGCTGTATTGTAGGTTTGATAACCACTCATAGCTGTTGTCTTCTGTGTGTGCGTGTGTGTGTCTGGAAAGCTCTGCTCTACACAGACTCACTACCACATGCACGCCCACACAGAAACACACCAACATTGATAAGTGCTCACACACACACACACACACACATACATACACACACACACACACACACACACACACACACATACATACATACATACATACATACATACATACATACATACATACATACACAAACACACACAGACAGTCCTGTCTCCTGCTGCATAGGCCTACTGTAGCAGAGTTAAAATAAATCTAGTGGTTCATCAGGACAGCAGGAACAGAACACTCCTCATTAGAGCTCAACATGTAGTTACAAACCACACTGACACCCACCTTGCAAACATTTATTCCACTTCATTTGCACTCACTCAGTCTGAGAGCCTTGGCTGCCTGCAAAGCTGAGGCTGGAGCTGGGGTCGAGGCTGGGTCTTAGGCTAGGGCTGGGGCTGGGTGAGGCTAAGTCTGGGTCTGAGGCTGGGTCTGAGGCTGGGTCTGAGGCTGGGGCTGAGGCTGTGCCCCCCCCATCTTTCTTTATTTTCTTATCTCTCTCATTTCCTCTCTCTCTCTCTCTGTCTCTCTCTCTCTCTCTCTCTCTCTCTCTCTCTCTCTCTCTCTCTCTCTCTCTCTCTCTCTCTCTCTCTCTGTCTCTCTCTCTCTCTTTCTCTATCTCTTTCCCTCTCCACCTCCGTCTGTGCTGCTCCTCGCACACAATCGATTTCCAGGGGGGGACGAGGAGGAGGAGAGGGAGGGAAACGAGGAGTGAGCGAGACGAACAACACAGAGTGAGCATGACCCTGCAGTCTGGAAATGTTACTCTCTAAACCGTGTGCTGCTTTAAAACCCAACTTGGCCCCAGGCTTGTCACCTCTCCCCCTCTCTCAAGTCAACACAATGAATAAACAAACACACTGAGAGACTGCTGCTGGAGAAGACGAGAGAGAGAGAGAGAGAGAGAGAGAGAGAGAGAGAGAGAGAGAGAGAGAGAGAGAGAGAGAGAGAGAGAGAGAGAGAGAGAGAGAGAGAGAGAAGAGTAGAACAATAGAGAGAGGATGCCAAGTGGAGGAGTGTGGAGGATTAACTCTGTGGGCAGACGGGTCTTGGTGTCAATTTGAGATATTCTGATCCACTGAATTGAAACCCGAGCTTCAACCGTGAACCCACTCCGTGACCTTTGACCCCCATGACAGATACAGTACTGAGACATTGTGTTTGCTACTCGCATCTCTTAATGTGGACTATTTCTCCCAGATTGGGGATGCAGTCATGTGCAAATCCTTCAAGATCCCCCAACAACCACACTGTACTGCACGCGGGCACAAGAGGTCAGGCTCTATTACCATAGCACATGGTACAGGGGACAGCCATAGGCGGTGAATGGCTTTTAATGTTGAATGTAGTTTAAATTATTTATTTTGAGCATATTTTTATTAACGATGACAGCTCACTTTGGAAGAGGGTATCAAGGCAGTCTGGAATACAGTATAGTATAGTACAGTATGGTACAGCATAGTACAGGACAGTATAGTATAGAATAGTAAAGTACAGTACAGCATGTAGCCAATCCATGGCTTACCCCAGTGTTATCTTCAGAGCTCTTCATTGGCACCAAGAAGGGGATTACAAGGTGTGTGTGTGTGTGTATGTGTGTGCGTGCATGTTTATTTGAAAGAGACAGACATAATGAGTGAGGTTAAGTCAGCAACATCCGTCATTGTGTGAGTGTTAAATAAGGCCAGTAAAGGACTGTGTTCTGACTGGCTCCTGGGCTCGTTAATCAGTCCACTTCACCCATCAATACCAGGAGCACAAATCAAACAGCCGTTACAGAGAGGAGCAGGCCATGGATCTGGCTTCCTTATTGAGTTAATCAGCCCACTTCCTTCCATGGAGACCCGGACGTGAGCTAGCACACACGTGGAGCGCACACACAGCTGAGGTATGGCCCCTCAGTACACCGTGGGGCTGGAGTGTGGAGGCTTTCTGCAGAGCGGAAGGTCAGAGATGAATAGTGAGTGATGAACAGGTTAGACGTATGAAAGTCTGTGTCGGTGTGCGTGTGTATGTGTGTGTTTCTGTGTATGTGTGTGTTTCTGTGTATGTGTGTGTTTCTGTGTATGTGCGTGTGTGAGTGTATGTTGGTGTGTGCGTGGGGATGGATATCACC
>NC_090060.1:7751775-7758364 GCF_038355195.1 Osmerus mordax
ATTCGACCAATGACTCAGCTCAAATCTGTCGGGCCAGAGTGGGGGGTTGTGGGGTGGGGGTAGGGTGGCCAGAAGTGACCACAGAGTGCATTAAGTGAGACGCATCCATATCAAGCTGTATTAATATGACCCAGCGAGAGTGTGTGTGTGTGTGCTGCTCCTCACCCTGTGGCCAGAAAGCGGGGCAGGGACTGGATGTCCGGACGCCGTCGGTGTTCCCACACCCTGCTGCACCTCCCGTAACAGCCTCCTATCAATCCTCTGAGATCACTAGCCACCAGCAACACAACCCCCCTAATGGAGAGGCTGGGTAACTTTACCCTGGCCATCACATGAGCAGGGCAGGGCTTGTAAGAGCACTTATGGTTTCATAAACCTGACCGAGCATCTCTCCTCTGACGTCGGGTCCTTCCCATCACACCTGGGAAGGGCGTAGCGTTCCCTCCATCGGGTGGTGTTCCGGCGGAGCCTGCCCTGAGAGAAATGTGGCTCCGGTTAGCAATGGTGTCCCGGATCATCATCATCATCCGGAACGTTCTGGAACATATCTCTTAGAATGGTGACAGGTGAGTTATTAAATCGTGCGGTGGTCTTGATAAACATATTAATTTGTGTCAGGGATAATTTCTTTGCTGCAGACTCCATCAGATCCAAGTCTGAGGGAACCCTCTTCTTTGTAATTATGAGATTATTGCAGCAGCGTCAAGATGACACAGGGGAACAAATGGCTATATTATCCTCAATTACTTCAATTAATTCCATGTTCAGAGACATTTACCTTGTTCAATTTAACGGGACATTTGCCATTTCTTCCTTCTTGTCCAAAAATCGATATTCATACAGTGAAAATAATTCAATATTTTCTTGTGTTTGTCCACACAGAATACAGTTTAAGTAGCATCTGAACGAGGTTCTCAGTTGTATTCTGACCAATCTGTCTTCTTGTCAGCTAGATTTAAGCCCAGAGATCATTAAGATCTTCTCTCAGAAACCATAATAGGCTAATCAATAGACTGAGACAGTGTCCCGTGTCACAGCGGCCCTCCTCGTCTGTGTCAATAGGCCCCAGGGCTCCAGGAGACAGTGGCCCTCCTTGTCTGTGTCAGGATGACCCAGGGCTCCAGGAGACAGTGGCCCTCCTCGTCTGTGTCAGGACGCCCCAGGGCTCCAGGAGACAGTGGCCCTCCTCGTCTGTGTCAGGATGACCCAGGGCTCCAGGAGACAGTGGCCCTCCTCGTCTGTGTCAGGACGCCCCAGGGCTCCAGGAGACAGTGGCCCTCCTCGTCTGTGTCAGGACGACCCAGGGCTCCAGGAGACAGTGGCCCTCCTCGTCTGTGTCAGGACGACCCAGGGCTCCAGGAGACAGTGGCCCTCCTCGTCTGTGTCAGGACGACCCAGGGCTCCAGGAGACAGTGGCCCTCCTCGTCTGTGTCAGGACGACCCAGGGCTCCAGGAGACAGTGGCCCTCCTCGTCTGTGTCAGGACGACCCAGGGCTCCAGGAGACAGTGGCCCTACTCGTCTGTGTCAGGACGACCCAGGACTCCAGGAGACAGCGGGTGAGACAGAGGCCAGTCCAGCCTGTAGCCGACTCACTGGCCTATTCCACTTTAAGCTTGTATTCACATCACTCCCTTCTCTCATGTGGAGGTGGCGTTTTAGCGCCCATCTAGCATCGTTGAAATGCATCTGTTGTTGACTTCACGGGTCTATGATGGGTAGGGTTTTCCAAGAACGTTGTTTCAATCAGACAGGGAACCACTAAACTTTTTGTTATCATGAGTTTCATTGTGAAAGCTTATATTTTATGTAGAGATATGTGTTCAATGTTGGCCAATTTATATGTTCATTGTTAACAGTTAATTGGTTATTTGTAGTTTAGTGTCTAGCTGATTATATAATCAATTACCTATGAATACAAGGGCAACTGTGAAGTGCATTTCATTGCAGCGTGCTATTATTTTAGCTGTAACTGTTCACTGCATCATCAATTACAATAAATGGTAGCATTTAGCTTTATCAGAGCTAGATGTTAGCGTCGTCAATCAAAGTATATGGCATTGTAACTGTTAGCATGATCAGATACGGTGTAAGCTAGCTGTAAGTGTCATCTGTTAAGGTATTAGCTAGCTGTTAGCAGGCTTTCATCCATTTAGCACTAGCTGATAGCATCATTTGTTAGGGGACGGGGAATAGAGCTCTCACTGCTAGAGGACAGAGCATTTCCCCTGGGAAATACAAATGGCCCCCATGCTAATACACCCCATCTCGTGTGTGTGTGTTCTCACTCACAGATGAATAGCTCATGGGTATGCACATTATCTCCCACACACACATGATCTTGTGAAATTATGTAGCCTGCAGTAGCTTTTTGCACACAATTGCTGTAGCATTTTGCATAAACATGCATTGCTGTGGTATTACAATAGCACAGAATATGAGGACTTCATGGGGGAAAGATTATTTCTCATTCCTGGTTATTTTCTGCCCTAAACCATACTAGCTACACTCAATATAAACTGTAATCATGTTTATCGAACCAGCATGCCTATTATATCATTTGGGATTACTTGTGTGTTCGATGTACGGGTGTGTGTATGTGTGTATGCCCGACATACAGTACCAGTCAAAAGTTTGGACACTTTTGACTAGTACTGTATATGTATGTGTGATAGATGTGTGTGTGTGTGCAGGTGTGTGTGTGTACCAACTCTGCGAGGCCTGACACAGGTCTAGGGACACACGGCGGTGTGACCCGTGCTCTTCTATTGTCCAGCAGGGCTTCTAGAACAATACAGCTGAGGGGCAAGGTGAGGTGTTGGAAGGGAACTCATAAGCTGTGTTAGTGTCACATACAGACTCACACACACACACGTGCTCACTCAAAGCATGCACACAGACATATTCAGGAGGATCAGGGGTGACTTAACCATATCAGGTTGCAGAACTGTAATGTTGAGATTGTCCTTGGGACTGTCCCCAGACACAGATGGAACAGGGTCTGTCTATCTCCCACTCTCTTTATTTTCTCTCCATCTCTATCTATTTCTCTCTCGCTTTTTCTGTCTGTCTGTCTGTCTGTCTATTTCTTGTGAGTTTAATCGAGCAGGGCTGTGATGGATTTCAACAGATTTGCCATGGAGAAACCTTTTCAGGTCCCAAAGGATCAACCATGACTTCAGACAGAACCTCATTGAGGTTAAAACAGTACTTTTAAAATGTTCTGTATGGTTCTACATAATCAAAAGATATGACTATGGTTAGTGAACAGAGCATGGAACATGGCCACAGATAGTAGTGACATGCTGAGGTAATGACTCAGAGCTTGGCTGAAACTGGCTGACTGTTGCTCAACTGGCAGAGAATGTTCCTGAATGCCTGCTCTTGGTTCTGGGCCCTATCTGGCCTGGTCACTGTGTCGCTGGGGCACCTACGGGAGCGGGTGATTGACAGATCAGGAGGGTCTCATCTGTAGAGAGCCTGGTGGAGAGGGAGAGAAAGGGAGGCAGGGAGGGGGGGAAGGATGGGGATTGAGAGTAAAAGAGTTGAGAGAGAGAGGTAAAGAGGGAAAAGAGAGAAAGAAAGGGAGAGAGAGGGAGAGAGAGAGAGAGGGAGAGAGACAGGTCCCCCAGGACTGGTCACCATCAGACAGAAAGACAGGCCAGCTGGGAGAACCAGGATGAAACACTACAGAGAAAACACGCACACATGCACACACAAACACACACACAAACACGTACACACACTCTCTCTGGGGTTGAGGATCCAATGGCAGGTGGAAAGCAGATCAGTAACAATGGCATAACACAGACACCACTCAAAGGATGTTTGAAATCCCCTCATACACATTGATCGTTTACTTAGCCTGAATGCAGTGCCATGATGGGCGGGATTGTACACCGTTGGGACCCGTTCATTGAGCAACGGAAGCTCAATCGACCACCTATTAAATATTTTCAAATAGTATTTATCTCAGGTTTGATGCGGATACTGTCTTTCTGTGTCGTTTCATCAATTAATCTAATGAAGACTCACAGCGCTGGAAACAGCCAGATGTGTAAAGCAACACTTCAAACTAATGATTGCCGACCGAGAGGACCATTCACGCAGATTAAAACAGTATTTATCTCTGTGCGCGACAATTAGCTGACCTCAGAGATCCCATTAGCGGTCCTCAGAGCGAGCCCGACGTGGTCGTAAACAGGTAATAACGCCATGACAACACCACCTGCCTTTGAAAATGAAGAGACAGGCAGGAAAACTTGAGAGACGATCATTAGCTATCTACTGTACTAATCACTCAATCATCTAAACGGTTCAATCTGTACATCGGCGCAGGTCTGATCTGAGAAGATGAACATCAGTTAGGAACGTCTAATGAAGCCGGCCGCATCCATCATGAAAAAAAGGATGATAATTGCCACGCGGGTCTGGGGGAATACTTCAAAAGAGCTTCAAAGTGCTTTGGTTTAGAGAAGCTTTGCCTTCAGAACAGAACGCAAACACGCCGTTTACGCGACAGACAGAAAGAGAGAGAGAGAGAGAGAGAGAGAGAAGGGGAGAGAGAAAGGGAGAGAGACAGAGAGAGAGAGAGAGAGAGAGAGAGAGAGAGAGAAGCTGTCCTAGTCTTTTATTCAACACTATAAAAAGTGATTCATCACTTATAAAACTTTAGAGTGTGTTGGTTTTATATTAGTAAGGAAGATGTCAAGTGTCTTCATGGATGTGTGTACCTATATAGATGTGTACATGCTTGCTGTGTGTGTGGGTACATACTGTATGTGTCTGTGTGTGTCTGGTAGCTGTGTGTGTGTACATACTTTATGTTGTTGTTTTCCCAGTTATGTTTTAATCTTCTCATTCAAGCATTGCTCCTATGTGTGTGTGTGCGTGGGCTTGTGTGATTTTGTGTTTGAGTGTGTGTATGTGTGTGTGCTTGAGCGTGTCAGTGTGTGTGTGTGTTTTTGGCCGTGTGGGGACCAGGCAGGTAGCGCTAAGTTAGGAGGCTGAAAGATCACCTCCGCCTCCGTAGCCGCAGAACCGCACCGTAATTAAAATGACACAAACAAAGTGAGTCTAATTAGGGCTCCCAGGGCTGGCGCTCGTTAGAGCCCGGCTGCTAAACGATCTCCCTTCGTGGGTAAGAATGAGGCCACTTCTCTGAGCTGAACCGGCGCTGCGCGGGGCTCAGGGACGGAGTGCAGAGTAATTACTGAAGTTTAACTAGCGGAACCGTGCATGTGCACACACTTAGTCAAACACACACACGCAGGCACATGCACGGATGCCTTAGCCACCTCCTGAACATACATGTTCCCCGAATACGCGTGCCCCCTCCAGATTGACATGCATAATCATTCCGGTGTTTTTGTGAGGATGAGAAAGAGGGGCTGAGAACTCTCCCACCTGCCGCCTGTGTATGGCTACTCTGGAAATTCCGAGCTCATCACAAATAGCTCAGCAGGAATATGACACACACATGCATATGCACACATATAGACCTCCCCACACACACACATATCAAAAGAGTGTGAAGTATCAAGACCTCACACATGCCCGACAGTTGGAGTGGCAGTAAATGAATCCAGTAGCTGATAGTTTTCAGAGAGCCAGTGGGAGTCAGGGGAGTCATTGAAGTCCCATTAAGAGGTTAAGTGTAGGAAGGCCTCCATTGTTTCAGGGAAGGATTTCTGCCCCATGACCAGACAGCACACAGGGCCCTGGGAAAGTCTAGAGCAGTGATGATGTGTTTGGAGGGTGTTAAAAAAAATCATAATCACAGCCGCTTCTACACCTGGAATGCTACGGAAACACTCGAGAACCCTGTGGAACATTCTGCCCTGACAGTTAGATGGCTCTCTACGGACCAGGGGGATTGAGGGATTGATGGGGGGGGGGGAGAGGGAGGGAAGGAGGAAGGACATTGGTGGGGGGACGCGGAGGCAATCAGAGGACAAAAACTTGAGAGCTGTGGGTACCTGAGAGAACACAATGCTAGCCTGTGCTGCATTAGATGTGGCCAGGCCAAGCTAGGCAAGGCTATGAGAGGTTATCATGTGACTCAATGAATTAGAAATGTTCTCCTCTCCTCCCGTTCCCTCTCTTCCCTTTTCTCTGCTTCTCTTATCTCCCCCTCTCTCTCTCTATTGCCCTTACTCCCATCGCTCTCTCCTTCCTCTCTTAGTGTTATACACTGTATTTAATCTCTGACCTCTGAACTGAAGGAGCTGTGGAGGTTGATCAGCCCTGGGGGAGGGCAGCATGGGGGGGGGGTGCTGATGAGGGGTCACAGAGGGGGGTAACAGAGAGTACAGGGTTCTAGGCAGAGCTTGGACAGGGGTGGGCGTGTGTGTGGGGGATGGGTGGGGGGTTGGGGGGCGGGGTATGGGGCAGTGTTGTGGGAAGCAGGCCTGGCTGAAGGGCAGGTGGGGGCGGGGGGCTGGGGCGCTGGAAGTCAGGGCTAAAATGTCTTGTTTGGGTGATAGTAATCTGACAGCCATTAGAGAGCTGAGTTAGAGGCTGCTGGGGGGGGGGGGGTGTGATATATGGTTCTATCCCCTTTAGACTGCGCTACAGACCCCTGAACCTGTC
>NC_090060.1:7758564-7799127 GCF_038355195.1 Osmerus mordax
GGATGATAGACAGAACAAAACATGTTACTTTAACACAGCCTTCTCAAGGAGCTGTTTTGATCAGCCCATAGACCCTGCCCTCGACTCTCACCTTGTGGAGTGATGAACTACATCATGAAACACACAACACACTACAGAGTCGGAGCCTTGCTCAAGAGGGTGGGGTGAAGTCCTCGGATGAGACGGGTCCAGGTGATTCTGGCAGGAGACGCAGGAACCGGTGAGGGGAACGTCTGTCTCGAGAACGTGACGCTCAGATCAGCTTCTTGGCATCCCACTTCACACACACACACACTCACGCTATGTTGGCAGTTGTCCATCCCACATAAAGGTGCGTATGGTTGGCTAAAAGGGCCATCCAGAGATGGTGCAGCTGAAACTGTATGTTATTAAAAGATGCAGGAAGAAAGTTGGGTGGTGTGTGTGTGGGGTGTGGGTGGGTGGGTGTGGTGTGTGGGTGTGTGGTGTGGGTGTGTGGGTGGGTGTGTGGGTGGGTGGGTGGGTGGGTGTGTGTGTGGGTGTGTGGGTGGGTGTGTGTGTGGGTGTGGGGTGGTGTGTGTGTGGGTGTGTGGTGGGTGTGTGGGTGGGTGGGGTGGGTGGGTGTGTGTGTGGGCTGTGTGGGTGGGTGGGTGGGTGGGTGTGTGCTTGTGGGTGTGGGTGGGTGTGTGTGTGGGGTGTGTGGGTGGGTGGTGAGTGGGTGGGTGGGTGGGGTGGGTGGGGTGTGTGTGTTGGGTGTGTGGGTGGGTGGGTGGGTGGGTGGGTGTGTGTGTGGGTGTGTGGGTGGGTGTGTGTGTGGGTGTGGGTGGGGCTGTGTGTGTGGGTGTGGGTGGGTGTGTGTGTGGGTGTGTGGGTGGGTGTGTGGGTGTGTGGGTGGGTGGGTGGGTGGGTGGGTGGGTTGTGTGTGTGGGTGTGTGGGTGTGTGGGTGGGTTGTGTGTGTGGGTGTGGGGTGTGTGGGTGGGTGTGTGTGATGTGGGTGTGTGGTGGTGGGTGTGTGGGTGTGTGGGTGTGTGTGTGTGGGTGTGTGGGTGGGTGTGTGGGTGTGTGGTCGTGGGTGTGTGGGTGTGTGGGTGGGTGGGTGTGTCGGGTGTGTGGGTGGGTGTGTTGTGTGGGTGGGTGGGTGTGTGGGTGGGTGGGTGTGTGGGTGTGTGTGTGGGTGGGTGTGTGGGTGTGTGGGTGTGTGGGTGTGTGTGTGTGGGTGGATGGGGGGCAACAAACAACAATTCCTCCCCATAGGGATACATAAAGTATCTACCTACCAAGAGATAATTGAGTTCTTTTCTTATATTTTCTCCTAGTGTTAGACACACACGCACACACACACACACACACACACACACACACACACACACACACACACACACACACACACACACACACACACACACAAACAAACACAAACACACAGCTCCCCTGCTCTCTCCTGACATGGCCCTCTCCTGTGACATGTCAACTGCAGCTGATCTGTGTGCTGTCCGTCCCGGAGGCTGTGATTGGCTGTGTGCCGCGCTGTCACGGCAACGGGGGAAGATTGATCGTGGTGGCGTTGGCGAGCTGAGGGAGGGCGCGTCCTGAAAGGTCACACGCCGAGGTGAAGCTCTGATATTGACTCTACAAAGGCTGGGTCTGATGAGACAGGGACGCCCCAGGTCCCACAGAAGCCTGCACACACACACACACACACACGCACACAACACATACAAACACACACACACATACACACACACACACATACACACACGACACACATGCACACGCACGTCCATGTCCAGTAGGCACGTACCTATCTCACAAACACCTACAGACAGGCAAACTTACACACGCACATACATAGATGAAGGCACACACACACAAGCCACACATACACAGAAAGGCGCCTCACACACAAAACATGCACACAGCAAGCAAGCACGCCTCTCATACACACAGACATATGCAAAGATACAGGCAAACACCTCACGTACACAAACACACACACAGGCATCTAACACAGACTTCCAGTCACACTGTCAAAAATAAGTCACGCTCCCAAGAATGACCCGGACCTCCCTTTCTCTTTCTCCAAACCCTTTCGTTCCCTCCTTCTTCTCTCCTTCCCTCGCTCCTCCTCCTCCCTCCCTCCCCTCCTCCCTTACCTCCATCCCTCCATCACTCACTCCAGTTTTGGTTCTGGGAGCTGCAGGCCTGTTTCCTACCATTGTGGTCGCGCTCTCAACGCCCGCCTCTCTGCGTTTCCTGCTCCGTTCTCCATCTGGTCTTGCGCTCCGTCCATCTCGAGTCCACCTTGGCAACGGCGCTGCGGGCCCAATGTTCCTCCACGGCCTGCTGGCAGCACTTGGGTTCCCGCCCAGGCAGAACCTGGTGACTAATTAAAGGAAAACAAACGGAGTGTTTTCCCTCCTCTTGGTCCCCAAAACAACATTATTAAGGAGACTTCATGATTCATTAAGGAGAGGAAGCGAGAGGGGGATATACGGATTGTGGAGAAGGTGAGAAGGATGGAGGGATGTGGGGAGAACGAGAGCAGGACGAAGGGATCTATTGAGAGGGAGAGAGGGGAATGGACAGATTGTGGAGAAGGAGAGTGGGATGGATAGATCTGGTAGAAGTAGGGCTCCATATGTGAAAGCGAAAGAAAGTGAAGGGGAGAGTGCACATGTACTGAAGACTGAGGGTTGCAGGGGACGGATGCTGTGTGTGTGTTCCATGAGTGGTGTCTGCAGGTGTGTGTGTGTGAGTCTGTGTTAGTGTGCATAAGAATGTGCTGTGTGTGTGTGCGTGTCCAGCTCCACCAGCTCCAAAGTGTGATGTTTTCCTTCGGCCTAATGAGTTCTAAGTGGCCAATACTTCTTGCGCAGGAAGCTTGCTGCTCATTCTAATTAACTTTTAATGAGAGGAAACCCACTGATTAGAGTGTTGTTCTTGGCAAAACGCGCCGATTAAATCTGTTAGTCTGAAAGGCAAGGAGAAGGTGTGAGGGGATGTGAGGAAGAGAAGGAAGGAGGAGGAGAAGTAAGGAGAGGGGGTGAGGAAGGGATGAAGAGAAGGAAGAGGTGTCAGGAGACGAAGGGGAGAGAAAAAAGGAGAGGCGATGACAGGTGAGAAGAGCGAGAGAGGAAAAAGAGGGGAGAGGAGAGAGAGAGAGAGGGGAGCAAGGGTTGAGAGGGCCCCATTCTGGGTTGATTGCACCTCCTGGCATAGTTTGGTCAGCTGTTAGTTCTCAGACACAGTCTGGTGACTCCCCCCCATGGAGACCCAGAGGTACTGCAACCAAACCTGCATGAACAAACTGCAGTCCATGTGAATGGGATCTGATTACAGTTCCTATGCAGCTAATTGAACTGGAAAGTAACATAATAGAACTTAATGTTCCTGAAAGCAAATGTGTTTTGTCTTTAACCCTTTAATGGGGTCCCTTGCTGTGTGAGTACTAAAAACACATGACCACTAGGGGGAAGAACACAGTCCCCGGTCTTTTGACATTACATTTACATTTACATTTAGTCATTTAGCAGACGCTCTTATCTCAGAGCGACTTACAGTAAGTACAGGGACATTCCCCCGAGGAAAAGTAGGGTGAAGTGCCTTGCCCAAGGACACACGTCAGTTTGCATGACCGGGAATCTAACTGGCAACCCTTCGGATTACTAGCCCGATTCCCTCACCGCTCAGCCACCTGACTCCCCACAAGTTCAGTAGTCAATCCAAGTTTTGAAAGAAAGACCTTATGAATTAATTACCGTACAGTACTATTGGTAGTTACCTTGAGTGTCTGTGTGTGATGAATACAGCATCTGTTTTATGAAGACTCGACCAATTTGAGAAGAGTTAACCTCTCAGAAAGCACCACAACATGAAGAAGAGTGAGTTGACCTATCACAGAGCAGGCTTTTAGCGGCGCTAGGAGAAGAGTGATGTTTTCTGACGTTCCGTCATGGGTGGGGATGTTTGATGTCTCCCCCCCCCCCCCCACCCCCCCCCCCCCATCTGGGTTCTCAGAAGTTGAGAACATGTTTGTTTCATCTCTCAATTACTGTCCTGCGTTTGAAGGACTGGTGTTCACCCTTCATCTCACACAATATGGCTCAAGTTGGTTGAAGTATTAGAAATACAATTTTAAAAGATGAAAAAAAACCAGGTAAAAAGAGAGCAGCAGCTGGCAGGGTTTGAAAGAGCTTAAAGATGAAATCCATTTTGTTTCAAGTTCCCCAGCCAGTCCACCTAAACCCAGGCCTCTGGGGGTGAGAGAGAGAGAGAGAGAAGGGGGAAGAGGGAGTGAAGAGAGAGAGAGAGAGAGAGAGAGAGAGAGAGAGAGAGAGAGAGAGAGAGAGAGAGAGAGAGAGAGAGAGAGACGTTTGATTAGTCAGTGGTTCTCTAGAGTTATATACAGCTGTCAGGTTGCTGAGGAGTTAGTCCTGATTTTACCCCAGGCTGACACACATGCACAGACAGACTCAAGCATACACACACACAAACACACACACACACACGTGGACACAGATTCACACACACACTTGCATACGCACACATGCATAAACAGACTAACACATACACAGAAAAAAACATTTACACTTACACAGTAAGAGCTGGACCAGTTCTTACAGTAATACTGTATCATAATGGGAGTGACACTCACACAGGCACTACTATGTGTGTGTGTGTGTGTGTGTTTGCATGTGTCTCTGTGCTGTGTGCTAGGGTTCCTCGGATACTAGCCATTAGTACTGTAACACACATACATACACACAAAAACCTTCATACAACTTCACCTTGCCAACACACACATTGCAGTGTCTCTGGCAGAGGCTATTTTCTGCTGAGGTTTCAAATACCATAGGTGTGTGTGTTTGTGTAGGGGCAGACACATAGTCGAGTGTGTGTGTGTGTGTGTGTGTGTGTGTGTAGGTACTGAGTTGAGTGTGTGTCAAGAATCCGTTGTGAGCTTGTTAGATGTCCTCAGCTGAACCACTTTACAGTAATGGAGACAGCAGAACCAGATCTAGAAAGGTTGATGTTGTTACTGGGCGTGTGTGTGTGTCTGTGTTTGTGTGTGTGTCTCTGTGTGTGTGGGAGAGTGAGAATGTTAATGCTGTTACTGGAGTCCTTGACTTGTCCAGATCCACATATTAAGGGTCTGTTTGCATTCATGCTGTATTCATTTAAGTTTTGATGCAGAGTGATTTGATTTGGCTGCTCAATATGTACAGTGAGAGAAAATGAGAGGGGAAATAGAAAGCACAGAGAAAGATAGAGTGATAAAGTTCAAACTTACAACCGTCTGGACATCTGGAGGTTTATTTGAAACACCTCAATTTCTCCCTCCCTCCCTCCCTCCCTCCCTCCCCTCCCTCCCTCCCTCCCTCCCTCCCTCCCCTCCCTCCCTCCCTCCCTCCCTCCCTCCCTCCCTCCCTCCCCCCCCTCCCCTCTCTCTCTCTCTCTCTCTCTCTCTCTCTCTCTCTCTCTCTCTCTCTCTCTCTCTCTCTCTCTCTCTCTCTCTCTCTCTCTCTCTCTCTCTCTCTCTCTTCCTCTTCCTCTCTCTACCTCCCTATCCCCTCTCTCTCCAAGGTTATATATCTAGCATCAGCTTGTCTCCTTTCGACAGTGCTGCATTGGACGCCCACACTCACTCTTCCTCTCTCTCTCTCCCACACATTCCCACCCCTGGACATGATGTCAGAGGGAGAAAGGTGCCACTTCACAGGAAATTAGATGTCAGGTTCCTCAGCATGGGCCAGCTGAGAGATATATGTGATCCTGCTGCTGGTATCCCTCAGGTCCACACCTCTCTCTCTCTACTTCTCTCTCTTTTCACTTCTCTGAATGTCTTTTTCTCTCCTTTCCCCCGTTCTCTTTCTGTCTGTTTCTTGCCCATCTCCCTCTCTTTTCCCCCCTTCTCTCTGTTATCCCCCTTAACTCCCCCCTGCCCAACCCCACCCTCTTCCACCATCACCCGTCTCTCTGTCTCACGCAAATAACGTTTTCATACTTCTGTTTCCAGTTAAACATCATGTTGTGTCCAGGCCTCGCTGATGACTTAAACAGGTTGCACTGTTTTACATTGCTCTGGCAAGAACAAACTGTCAACCATTTCCTATACTCTGCTTCCATCTAGTGGTCACTCTTTGTAATAGGAGTGCTGTTAATCAGCACTGATGGTTATCAGCACTCCAACTGCAACTAAACCACATTAAAAAAAACGTGGAAAATGAAGAGGTGCCATTCATGCACATTTCTGATGTCTGGCATCATTTCTATTTGACCAAACCCTCCTTAAACTTGACATGAGGTTTTGTAAGATGTGGCACTAGTTGTTATCCTTATTCCACAACCATAAGACACAATGGTTGTTGGCAGTGGCAGACTCAGGCTATCTGAGGGGCAGGGGGAGGGCCCCACAGGACCCTCATTACAGACACTCATAACTTGGTTTTTTCCTCCAAGCTGCCTACAAGAAGTGTGCAATACAATGCACTAAACTTCCCTTCCCAATATACGTACAGCTCAGGAACATAGGTTTGATACAGTTCGGCAGGGACATCAATAGAAAATGCGAGCGCTTGGCGAGCGACTTAACCACTGGTTTTGGAATAGTCCGAATAGCCAAACTGGATCAGTTAATCCACGACTTTACTTTGATCAATCACAGACGTTTCTGACAGTTACAAGAACGAACACACGATGGCAATGTTTGACCATTTATCTTGCTTACTAACCGTCAGCTGGAGCGGTTTGTGGGTGGACCGCGGATGAGTCTCGGACATTCCCGGGGTCTTGTGAATGTGACCATGTTGTCTGGTTTGTGATGCGGCCACGGCCTTGAAAGGAGGGCCTATTGCTGCATCAACTGACGTGTAGGCACTGATTTATAACCGACGCTTATTCCGTCAGAACGTTGTTCTGTTGGAATCTCACGCTAACCGTAATCTTGTAATCTGAAAATGAGTTTGTTCATTTGGCCAGATGTTTTTGGAGTTGGCAGAAAATAATAAACAAATAGTCTTACACATTTGGAAAACGTGTTAACTTGTTGCATCGTCTCGTTGCCTTGACAAACACATACAGTTGTCTGCAGTGGTGTCTAGTTGGCGGGGGGCAGAATGAGACAGAAACCGAGAATTAATTCCGCTTCCTTTCACTCAGGAGCGCACAGGCATTGGTAGAATCTCGCTGAATAGGCATCATCCGCGCGCAGAGCAGTGTGTAGGCGCAGCAAGAGAGTGGCGAGGGGAGAGTGCGGTTGCTGAAAGGATAGCTGTGCGACGCTCGTGATCTACTGCTAAATAAAATAGACGTCAATAACAGTGATCGTTGAATCGAGGGAGGGGTGTTCCACCGTTCAGATGAAGAAATGGCAGCGGAATCGACCCGGAGATTTACAAAAAACCTGCTGAAACCCGGGAGCGCGGCGGAGATACGACAGACGGCATGCAATGCCGTGAGACAGTCGGCAGTGACCGTGAGTAGATCCAATGAAGATAATAACGAACGTGATGGCAAATAAGCACTTTGAAGTTACCACTTTTAAATACAATTGTTTTGAGTCATTGTATGGATAGATAAGCTATTGTAAGTTGTAGACAGAGATCTACATAAGAGGCATAGCCCCGTATTGATTGGCTGCTTGTGTCAGGGACGGTAGCCGCACCATTGCACCCCGACATTGGCGGTCCTGCTGACATCCACCTCTGTCTGCTGAACAAGAACAGTGTGTGTGGTAATTTGTGATATATTATTTTGCGCAGTTATCAGTAGCTTATTGGCAGGGTTTGACGTAGTAAACCAGCCTAGTGAGGACGAGGAGAACAATACAGAATTCATAACTGGTTTTCCTACAATGTCTCAGGGCTGTGATTGGGGGGCGTAGCGCAGAGGGCGAGATACTCCGTGAATGGGTTATTTAAATGGTCCATCGGATTGTTTATACCGGGCCTCTATTATTGGATGGTAATACGCTTATGTCAATAAAAGCTTAGGTTACACCGCAAATCCCCCGTGGTTTTCGGTATTTTCCGCGCGGGTCTTGTTGTAGAGGCGAGAGAGCGAGACCTTCAGCGGGAAATGCCCCCCTGCCTCGAGCTGGGGATGCGGTATGACGTAGGTAGTAGTAACATCAGCCCAGCGGTGCAGAAACAACGGCGGTGTGCGCGCGCGTATGTGTATTGCAATGTGTATGACTATGGGGAAATCCAGAGAAGCATCCCATAATGTTTTCACGCACGCTTGCACAGACACACATACACACACACACACACACACACACACTGTCATTCAGTGTTGGGACAGTGCAGGACTGTCTCTTAAATGACTCATATGACTGACAGAGGGTAAATCCTCTTTAACCTAAGTGTTTGTGTGTGCATGTATGTGTGTATGTGTGCGTGAGAGAGAGAGGGTGGAGAGAGAGAGAGCGAGACTGACATGGAGAGATTCATAAGATGAGTGCCCCCAGAGATAAGCATACAGAAAGGTCATTTCTCTATCCTCTTTTCTTCCTCCTTCCTCTCTCCTTCTCCCTCTATCATTCTCTCTGGGGGTGGAGGGAGGTCTGGATGACATCAGGCTAACTGATTGACTGACTGGTTTACTAACTGACTGAATACCTGGCTGGATTACTGACTGATTGACTGGCTGGCTGACTAGTTGACTGACTAGGACTGTGTCTACACTTCTGACAGGGAAGCTGTCTGTCTGCCCTGTCTTAATTTAAGATGTCTGTCTACGTATGTGCTGGTATCCACAGTATACCTGTCACGCCTGGTACTCTGCCCTCTAACTTACTGGTCTGGGTCAGTATTGGTTCTGGTAGCTTTGCTTAGACACAGACATATGGCAATATCTAGTAGATCTAGTGGTATAGAGATACAGAGGGGAAAAGACAGATCAAGGAATATACAGCATATGTATATATAGGTTAGAACTGTAAAGTAAAACATAGGGTATGAGTGCATAAATTGTGTCCAGTTGTGTGTGTTGTGTGTCTTGTGACAAAGTATGTGTCTTTGAGTGTAGGTGTGCATCTACTAGTGTATGTTTGTGTGTGTAAATGGCCATTCTTTGTTGGTAAAGGAAACCAGGTCAGCATAAACTGTGCCTATAGGGGTACGCTCACTGGGGCGTGATACTTTTACTCTCTCTCTCTCTCTCTCTCTCTCTCTCTCTCTCTCTCTCTCTCTCTCTCTCTCTCTCTCTCTCTCTCCCTCTCCCTCTGTCTATCCCCCCTCTCCCTCTATGGCTCTCTTTTAGATGTTCTCCTATCTCTGTTTATCTCAGTCCTCAGGAGGCTGTGTGTGTCTGTGCATGTGTCTGTGCATGTGTGTGTTGTACCAGAGCCATAACTAGATTAATGTGTTTTGGACTGCCTGCCATGTGACAGGTGTCAGTCTTGTACAGCCTACTCCCCACCCCCCCACACTCACACACTGATCCACCACACTAATGCCCACATGCTGCCTACGGCATGCCAATCTACAGTACTTACCACACAGCCTGCCTGATGGCCAGGGCACCAGGCCATGCCATGATATAGACCCCCACAACCTCTGCCTAACTGCCAACTCTGTATGGACCACAGAATTGGAGCAGCATTCTCTGGTATGGAAGCTGTATAGTGTTACGGTTACTGTATCTCTGTGTTCATTTATATGCTGGACACAGAATGAGCCTCCTCTGTTCTATTTTCTCTTAAATCTCTGAGTTGTATTTCCGTGATGTGGAAGTGGTTTTGCAACCACATCTCTGCAGGGTTGCAGGGGAGTGTGTCAGAGTGTGTGTGTGTGTGTTGGGTGGGCCGGGGTTGGCAGGGCAGTGGGGGAAGGAACAGCTTTACTCCCCAGGTTCACTCCCAGACTCATGTCCAGACCCATGGCCATATCCAGGCTGTAGACCCAGACCCATGCCCAGGGCTTGGTGCCACCACAACCCAGCATGTGTTCTTTGGCCAGGGCGGAGAAACAGGAAGTCCTCAGCATCTTCCAATAGCACATATAGACAAGGAGTCACATAGCTTTGGAGAGAGGTCAACACCCTTCTCACTGTCTCCATGGTACTACCCTTCTCATGGTGCTACCCCCAAACCCTCCTTTTTTCTCCTCCCATCTCCTCTCCTCCCTTCACTCCACCCTCTTCTCCTCCCATCTCCTCTCCTCCCTTCACTCCACTCTCTTCTCCTCGCCTCTCCTCTGTTCTGCTCTGAAAGGTTCAGTGGGAACAGAGACTATCTCAGATGCTTAAGTTGTTTATTTCCAGGCAAATTATAGCAATTACACCCTCTTCAAGCACTTTTCTGCTTGCTGTGGTGAGAATGGGAAGGGTCAATCATTATGGTATGTAATCAAGTTGACCAATCACTTTGAAACCTTCTGAAATCAACTTCCCCTTTCTATCAGTCAGACTCCTTCATTGTCTGTTTTTAAATCCAAACTTAAAACACATTTATATGCACTAGCGTTTCCAACTACCTCTTGAGTTGTAATTTGAGTTGTTAATTTAATGTTATTGACTGTTTGTATTTTGTTTTTACTATGTCTTTTTTGTGCTTTTGTTCGGCACCTCGGTCAGCCTTGCTGTGTTAGAGTGTGCTTTATAAATAAAATGTACTTACTTACTTACTTCTATGTCTCACCACTCTTTACTGTCCCCGTCTCTCTCTCTCCCTCGTTCTCCCTCTCTCTCTCTGTGGTAACTTGTGATCTCTCACTGACCCTATTCTAACCCCTACCCCATCCCTTCATCTCTCCCCTACACACACACACACTCCTCAGCCAGCCCAGGTCTGATTAGAAGTGTGTGACAGTGAGAGAGAGAGAGACAGAGAGAGAGAGAGAGAGAGAGAGAGAGAGAGAGAGAGAGAGAGAGAGAGAGAGAGAGAGAGAGAGAGAGAGAGAGAGAGAGAGAGAATGAGTGATATAGAAAGTGAAAGAGAGAGGAAGAGAGATCCCATCTATCAACAGTATTGAGACCCCTCCTGACTCTTGGGAGAGTGCTATCAGACTCCTACTGTACAGATATTATCCACATAAACACTGTCCCCTGTGCGTGGACAGAAGGACCCTGGGTACTCTTGTTTGTACCATTTTAAGATGTAGATGTGACAAACTGCTGACAGGCTCTCAGTGGTCAACCTTCCCCCACCATGAGCCGCGATGGTCTCTCTCTCTCGATGATGGCTCTGTTGTGCCTTGAGTCCCATGCCGTGCTTGTCTCATGCCAGGCCAGGCCAGACCAGACCAGACCAGACCACCCGCTTATGTAAGCAGTGTGATTTTGGACAGCAGAGCCTAAGTGGTTTACATAACCATGCCAACAGAGGAGTGATTCTAACCCTCTGTCTGGGATTTAGGCAACTAGCCATTAGACAGACACCATGCTCAACTGACACCAGACAGTACAGTCATCTTACAGTACTGACACTATACAGGACAGACATTATACAGTACTGACACTATACAGGACAAACATTAGACAGTAATGACACTATACAGGACAGACATTGGACAGTACTGACAGCATACAGTGTAAACAGCATACAGGACAGACAATACAAGACAGACAGCAAACAGTACAGACACACTGCTCAACTGACACAAACTGACCCCAGTAACTGCTGACCCCAACCGACCCCAGCTAACGCATATTGGCACAATACACAACCGACATTGACCCCAACTGACCCCAACTGAACTGTGCTTGTGTCATGTCTCACTAGGTTCTAGAGCTGTGTACGTGTCATCTCTCACTAGGTTCTACAGCTGTATATGTGTCATCTCTCACTAGGTTCTAGAGCTGTGTCCCTGTCATCTCTCACTAGTTTCTAGAGCTGTGTACGTGTCATCTCTCACTAGGTTCTACAGCTGTATATGTGTCATCTCTCACTAGGTTCTAGAGCTGTGTCCCTGTCATCTCTCACTAGTTTCTAGAGCTGTGTACGTGTCATCTCTTAGGTTCTACAGCTGTGTACGTGTCATCTCTTAGGTTCTACAGCTGTGTACGTGTCATCTCTCACTAGGTTCTAGAGCTGTGTACGTGTCATTTCAGCAGCCTGCGGTGTTTGCTCAGACGTCCCACACTTCTGCTGATCATATGCACTGTTTACATCGTCACCTTTCCAGTGCTGAGGGTAGGTGTTATTTCCTGTGGGGACAGGAAGTGACAGTTAGTGTCAAGTCTTGGTTTTGCTTGAGTGTTAGCTGACTAGATAAACCTATCTTATCTGGAGATTTCTAGACCATGACTCTGTAAGACGTCAGAGGACCTGCACCAGATGAAGAACGTCTGACAGACTTCTACGTTCTGGCCCTGCGTCAGTAGCTATCTGATCATGACGTTTCTCTCAGCATCACAGTCGGAATAACCTCGTATATGCAGTTTATAAACACAGCTTTCAGAGGGGGCAGAGATTATTATGGGATATGAATGAAGGGCTCTTTGACGTTTGTTCAGACTGTTCTGAGATGAGGACTTGGTCCAGCATGAAAGTCTGACACCAGTGGAACCAAGTACTGCCAGGGTGTATGTGTGCGCGTCTCAATGAGTCATTCAGAAATGAGAAACAGTTAGACAAGATAGAAAGCGAGGGAGGAAGAAAGATTGAGAGAAAAACTGAGGATGGGAGAAAGAGAGCATGAGAACCAGAGGGAGAACCTGAAAGCGAGAGAGAGAGAGAGAGAGAGAGAGAGAGAGAGAGAGAGAGAGAGAGAGAGAAAGGAAAAGAGGGAGGTCTCTCGGAGGGAGGCACGGAGGGAGAGAGAGGGGCCTGTCAGCAGTGTCTGTCTGCTGAATCGACTCAGTGTTTGAACTCTGTGATCTCACACAGGGTCCTGGTGCCACACAGTGATGTCAGCTGTGTGTGTGTGTGACAATGGGGATTATGCTGCTGTATAGAGTGGGTGCAGGTAGAGGCGGGTGGGGCGAGGTGGGGGGGGGGGGGAGGCACGGTATCCTTCCACAGTTGTTTAGTCTGGGGGAGAGAAAGATGTGTGCGTGTATGTGATGTGTGGGCGGCCACAAAGGGTGCATGTGTGTATCTTACTGTTTTATTGAGAGTGGAGTACAAAAACAGCAAGGGGAGATGAAAGATCTAAGGAAAAGAAAGAAAGAAAGAAAACATGAGAATGAAAGACAGAATATCTGTCTATACTTGACCCATATCTGTTTTTGCAATGTGTGAGTGTGCTTGTACTGTAGGACAGAGAAAGACAGGGTAACACAGTACAGAGAGAGCGCTTGAGCGGGCAAGTAGCAAAGCATGTGAGAGAGATACCAGAGCAGGGCAGAGAAAGACAGAGAGAGAGAGAGAGAGAGAGAGAGCGAGAAAGAGGGAGATAGAGGGAGAGAGAGAGAGAGAGGGAGAAAGAGAAGTAAAGAGAGAAAGATAGAGAAAGCAGAAGAGTCAGAGTGCGAGAGAGAGCGAGAGAGAGAGAGAGAGAGAGAGAGAGAGAGTGAGAGCGAGAGAGAGAGAGAGAGAGAGAGAGAGAGAGAGAGAGAGAGAGAGGGAGAGAGGGAGTGTGAGAGAGTGTGAGAGAGAGAGAGAGTGAGTCCCTTGGGGCTACATACATTGTGTTTGTGTGGGTTTACAGCAGCTCTTCAGAGAGAGTGGATTTGGAGGCACAGAGCTGATCCATTCATCCTGCTGCTTCCTACTAGGCTATGCTAGACCGTAGACACACACACACACACACACACACACACCACTACACTAGGCTACGCTAGACTGTACACACACAATACCAGCCTACAATAGACTGTACTGACACACACACATACACACGCAAACTACACAATGCTTTACTAGAGCTCTGCTTCTCTGTGCATGCTAGCCTGCCTGCCTGCCTGTCTATCCTGCCTGGCCAGCCACTTTAGCAATGACCCTGACAGACACCAGATAGCACACCACCTTCCATTCATCCTTCTTCCTTTCTTTCTTTCTTTCTTTCTTTCTTTCTTTCTTTCTTTCTTTCTTTCTTTCTCTCTCTCCACTCACCTCCCTCTCTCCCCACCTCTCTGTTCCCCTTTTCCTCTGCCTATCTTACACTCTTTCTCCCTCTCCTTCTCTTTCTTTCTTTCTTTCCCCTCTCTCTATATCTCTCCCCCCCAATCCCCTCCCCTCTGTCCCCTTCTCCCCCTCCTCCCCTGGGGGGGGGGGGTCCAGACTAAGAATAGACCTGGTAGATGGGTACTTCCTCTGAGTGGACTCTAGTGTTCTTCTGTTCTCTCTACATTCCAGAGTAGGAGGCCAGATATGCTGCAGCCATTACTGCACACCCCCTGCCCTGCCGCCTCTACGCATCTACGCTACACACATACACACACACACAACATACAGACGAGAACAAACAGAGGGAGCAAAAACAGAGATTCTGTAGGTAGGTAAGAAAGAGGGTAAGTTGAGACTGCAGACAGGGGAGTAGAGAGAGAGTAGAGAGAGTAGAGAGAGAGTAGAGAGGGAGAGTAGAGACAGAGGAGTAGGGATGCAGGAACAGATAAGTAGAGTAGAGATAGAAGAGCAGAGTTGAGATAAAGGAGTAGACATGGAGGATAGAGATAGAGGAGAAGAGAGTCTTCAGGGACATTGGTGTGGAAACGTGTCCATCAGCACCACTCTGGCTCGGGGCCAAGATGCCAACGCCACCACGGGCAGACAGACAGGGCGGTGTCGCGCTGATAAATGTCCCCAAGGACACATGCCCCCAGCCAGGGAGAAGCCTGTTATCCCCAGTGGTACTGAAGATGGGAACTACGATGCCCTGAGAACAATAGAAAGATTTATGACCCATCTCTGTCCTGTCTGGAAGATTATATTATTCAAAGAACCAGCGTCTGTTTCTGTGTGTTTTCCTCTGTTTTGGATTTGGCCCCGTGGCTGGCTAGCTGTGTGTGTGTGTGTGTGTGAAGCTGGCCAGAGTGCTCAAAGTGTATCTGTTAAAATAATAAGAGCACATAGGGGAGAAAGTGAGGAGTAAGGAGAGAGAGGAGTCGGAGAGAGAGAAAAAGGAGTGGAGGAAAGAGAGAAGGACGATGGAGGGGTGGAGGAGGGAGAAAGGGGGGAGAGAGAAGAGAGGGAGGATGAGAAGGTTGCAAGAGAAAATGTATCCCTGTGCAGAGCCATGAGGAAAAGTCTTCAGTGCTGCCGTGTCCTCACCCTAGGCTGTGTGGGGGAGGGGGGGTACAGGAGCTGTATGCTGGGGTGTAGGAAGCAGCATTGCAGGGGGGGGAGTGGTGAATGTTGTGCAAAACTCTGTTGTGATTGAAATAATGGGATGCCACTATAATACATATGTTTGAGATTTTTGGCTGAAGATTCAACTGAGATTTGAACTCAGATCATTGTATTCAAAGTCCAGAGTGCTAACCATTACACCATAGAACCTTCTTAAGGTAACTTGTTACTGTAATACTGTGAATAGAGGAGAAAGCACCACTAGACTGGGTTACATTTGTAATGTTGACTCTCAGATTACACTGTAATAACATAGACTAACTCTCAGTGGGCCTGTAACCTAAAGTAGAGGTTGTATCAGGGTTGTATCCAGGTTAGGTAATGGTCACTATTTTAGCTGGGATTAGAGATACATGCTAGCGTAAGCAGGATTGATCCCTGCATGGGCCATGTTAGGGGAAGAGGTGGGCTTGAGGTTTGAACAGGGTTTGTATCTAGAGCTCTGTTTTAACAGGCATTAAGAAGTCCAGAGTGCTAACCATTACACCACATATATGTTGGAATAGGGGTTTTCTTCTTCACTGAAGGTACAGGGATAGACAGTCTGCTGTCAGGGAAGTCATGAGCTTCTGTAAACCCTAGATCTGTAAAACCCACACAGACAGAATGTTAGCAGGCAGGGTCTACTCATTGCTTCATCTAACGTAGTGACAGAATGCCAGAAACGTTTTAGTAAGACAACATCTGATCATATGTGGTTTTACTGAGATTCAAACACAGATCGCTGGATTCAAAGTCCAGAGTGCTAACCATTACACCATAGAACCCACATTAATGTCTGGAGAGGGTATTTGTTCTTCACTCAAGGTACAGGGCCTGACAGTGCTTTTTAGAGAAGCTATCAGCTTCTGTAAATCCTAGACATGTCGAATCCACACTAACAGAACGCTAGCTGGCAGCATCTGCTCATTGCTTTATCTAACCTAGTGACAGAATGCTAGCATAACACAAGCTATAGAGAACTAGGTTATCGAAAAGACAGCTGCATATTGCTCTCAAGTGGTGCTACTGAGATTTGAACTCAGACTCTTCAAAGTCCAGAGTGCTAACTATTACACCATAGAACCTGTTTGTGTATCTTTTTCTCACACAAAAAACACAGAAATGCAGAGAGCTCAACTAGTACTAGAGCGTACAACTTCTTTGACGAGGAAGTGTGAGAGAGACAGGTTCTACTACAACTTGAATCCAGAGTGCTAAACATACAAACTTCATGTCTGTAATTTTCAGAATAGAGAAAACAGCTCCACTAATTAGGGATATGACAAGCAACACTGCCACATTCTCACAGCCCAATCGTTTTGACCCACTGAAATTGGAACATCCCCCATCAATAGATATATAACCTGAGTATGTTCAATATGAAAATTGTTTCTACTGAGATTTGAACTCAGATTGCTGGATTGCTGGAAGTCCAGAGTGATAACCATTACACCATAGAACCTGCAGATCCACCCTTACTATTTATTTTTTCTCAAATGCAGACCTTCTTATTAAAACTGTTAAGCATTGCGTATAAAGCCAGCGGGTTCAGCTCTGATTCAGCCAGTCAGAAAGAATCCTCTTGATCTCCAGTAAAGGAGCTGGAGGATCTCAGGGTACAGAAGTATTCATGTGTTTGGGAAGCAGAGCAGCTCAGCCAGCTGTGTACATGGAGGATATGGGCCCTTGTGGACCAGGGTGTGCTGAGAGACTCATGCTAACAGCTAACCTGCTAGGATGCTGTCCGTTGGGCAGATGCTAACTGCTGGCCAGCTGTCATATTCTGTCAGGTCAATCAACATGAACAGAAGAAGTTCACTGCTAGCATGCAAGCTTTGTAGATAGTGACTGAAATAATCATTATGCACATTATCATACTGACTTTTGAGCAATTGGATTGGATTACCTCCCTGAGATAGATACACACACAGAGTATTGGTTTAGTCAATGTGTGTGCGTGTGTGTGCATGTGTGTGTGTGTGTGTGTATGCCTGGTTCTGTTATTAGTGCATTAGCATCGACACATTGGCCTGCCTCCAAGGCAGCTCTCCATGTCGTTCTTTACTCGGTCTCCCTCCCTTTTTACCCCTGGACCCCCAACCAATACACACACACCAATACACACACACACACACGCACATGCACATGCACATGCACATGCACACAAACCCAGGTGAGCTTTCATTCTCTCAGCAGTAAGGGGATGAAGGAGACTTTAACGCGCACACACACACACACACACACTCACACGGTCTGGTTCTAATTATTGTTCACCAGGATGGAAGCTGTCCAGTGTAGAAACACTCAGCTGCATTGTATTGCGTTTCTACATTGTAGCCTCATACAGTAACAGAGCCTGCAAGTCCTGGTTGTCAGGTTAGTTCAGTCAGCTGCAGCTGTTTGAGAGAACCCTGAACAGTTCCATTATGACCTGAAAAGGGTTCTAGAGGGAACCTTTTTGAAAACAGTTCTAAACAGTATAGCAATGGGAGAGAGAGAGACTTGGAGGGTGAAGAAAAGGGAGACTGTACCTTGACATTTTAGTATGTATGTGTGGTGTGTGTAAGTATGTGTGGTGTGTGTAAGTATGTGTAGTGGCGATGAGGAGAGGTTAGGAGAAGTGGGGGGCCAGTCAAAAGGAAGGAGGATAGAGGAAGAGGTGAGTGGTGGAGGGTGTGTGTGTGGGTGTGTGTGTGGGGGGCATTGCCACGTGGGAGTATGAATTAATGAGATACTCTGCTCGCTCTGACACACTGTGTGTGTGTAAGTGTGTGTGTGTTTGAGTGAGTATTTAGGTTTCTCTGTCTGTCATGGCTACAGTCTCCATGTTTACGAAGTATCTGTGCAGACAGAATATGTGTGTGCAGAGTATGTGATGACCCCTCTCTCCTCTTGAAGATATAGAAGGAGAGAGGGAGGGAACGGGGGAGGAGGGGAGGTTCATTGTTCTGGGAGATGGGAGAAATGGGGGAGGGTCAGTAAAAGACAGGGAAAAGAATGGAAACTTTTGACATCCTCTGCTTTCCCCACTTGCCCCTCCCCTGCCCCCTTCCCCATCTCTACTCCCTTACTCCCTCCTCCTCTCCCCTGCCCCCTTACTCCCTCTTCCTCTCCCCTGCCCCCTTACTCCCCCCTCCTCTCCCCTGCCCCCTTCCCACTCACACACCCCTCCTCCTCTCCCCTATACCCCCCCCCCCCACTCTCCCCTGTCCATGCCCCAGGACTTTAATTCTAGACATTTTAATAGTTTCCTTCCATAAACAAACCAGCAGCCAACGCTCAGATACTCATCTCTGGGTTAGAGCTCTCCCTGCAGGACAGCATGTGAACTGCAGGGCTCACCCCACACCACCACCACCACTGGTGACTGGTGAGATACCATAGTAACAGCTCCATCCACAACAGCAAAAGCAACAACATCCACAACAACAGCGTGTTACTGACCAGCACACACCACATCTATATCCTTCACATCACACTGGTAGCTGTTCTTCTGTGAGGGATCAAATCAAATTTAAATCATTTATTTATTTATTTGTATAGCCCTTTTGAAAGCACTTTCACACAGGGCTTCACATACACCCACAGAACTGTGCCTAAGCCAACATAAACCCTCAAAGAAGATCAGACTGGGGCTGGCTTGTTGCCTCGCCAGTGTGTTGCAGTGACTTGTGTCTGGTTGCTGTGTGAGGATCTCAGCACTAGGTGGCACTGACACAGTGTAGCGTTGGAGCTGTGGGCTAGGTCGAGACCTCTGATATCTGAGAGCAGATGAGCATATGAGGTGTGTGTGTGTTTGACTGGGTGTGTACAGTGTGTGTAGAGGTGTGTCTGTATGTATGCGTGTGTGTAGAGGTGTGTGTGTGTGTGTTTGATCGTGTGGTTCAGAACGAGCTTCCTTCCTGTTTGGTCTGTTCAGAGAAAATCAGAGGTGTAAGTGCTGCTCTGTTTTCAATAGATGATGAAAGAGAAGAGAGAGAGGAGAGAGCAGAGGAGAGAGAGTAGACGAGAGAGAGCAGAGGAGAGAGCAGAGGAGAGAGAGTAGACGAGAGAGAGCAGAGGAGAGAGCAGAGGACAGAGAGTAGACGAGAGAGAGCAGAGGAGAGAGAGTAGACGAGAGAGAGCAGAGGAGAGAGCAGAGGAGAGGAGAGAGAGTAGACGAGAGAGAGAAGAGGAAAGAGCAGAGGAGAGAGAGAAGAGGAGAGAGCAAAAGAAGAGAGAGTAGAGAAGAGAGAGAAGAGGAGAGGGGGAAAGTAGAGCAGAGAGGAAGGTACATATTAACCGTATCCCACAGATCTGACCAGGACGAGGATGCTGCCTTGTCAACAGGCGCACATGCAAACGGGTAGTTAAAAGTGAAATACGAAGTTCCTCACAGACCTCATGGAGTGCGGTGTGACAGACCTGCATGGAAACACTGGCGGCCATCTTGTTAATGACTCATAGAGCATAATTAGAAGGTCCTCCATCGCGACAGTCTAAAGTAGAAACACAGTCACTTCCCGTCAGTGGTTCACTTCCTGTGAGTGAGTTCAGCTGTGTCTCTGGGGGGAGGGGGGGAGGGGGAGGGGAGGTTGACCCTCTGTCCCTCTTGAAGTGCATGTCAGTCACAGCAGAGGCTGGGAGTTCAGAAAGTATTTTGCCGCTGACTCTGAATGACGGCATCCTCTTGGCACCACTGTAGCCATGGCAACGGTGGAGTGTGTTTTCCTTGTGGAAACTACAAGCTCTTGACTCCTCCCAACCATATTACTGACTCCGCTGACTGCAGACCTAGCTGACTGCAGACTGAGCTGACTGCAGACCTAGCTGCCTGCAGACCTAGCTGACTGCAGACTGAGCTGACTGCAGACTGAACTGCCTGCAGACCTAGCTGACTGCAGACTGAGCTGACTGCAGACTGAACTGACTGCAGACTGAGCTGACTGCAGACCTAACTGACTGCAGACTGAGCTGACTGCAGACCTAGCTGACTGCAGACCTAGCTGACTGCAGACTGAGCTGACTGCAGACACAGCTGACGTGAGAGTCTGCAGAAATCTTCTCAAATTAGCCGACACACACACACACACTTACACACATCTACAAGTAAGCACTCTCTCTTATTCTCTGTTTCCCACATACACACACACCACACACACACGCTGCCTGGTACAATGTGGTGGAGCCTGTTAGCATGGCCCTGCTGCTAGCTGTGCTGGGTGTTTCTGAGCCAGCATCACAGCTGGGTTTCATTATCCAGCTCTGGAGACGAGCTGCTCTCTGTACAACACAGTGATGTCATCCTGATCTGGGGCTCAGGCCTACTGGATGCACACACAGACACACACACAGACACACCCACTCACGGACACATGCATACCGTACACACATGGACACATACACACATGGGCACACACAGACACACTTAGCCAGAGGCTTTTATATTGGTAAGAGCTCAGGGGAAGAGATGGAGTTAATTAATCCAGCAAGAGAGAGACAAACAGTGAGAGAGAGAGAAAGAGAGAGAGAGAGAGAGAGAGAGAGAGAGAGAGAGAGAGAGAGAGAGAGAGAGAGAGAGAGAGAGAGAGAGAGAGAGAGAGAGAACGCAGACAGAGAAAGGAGGAAGACAGAGGGAAAGACAGAAAAAGATGGTGGGGCAACAGAAAAAAAAAAACCAATATGCTGGGTTATTTATTGATGCTCCAAACCCTCCCTAACAAGGCTTTGAGCAGATCTGTGTCTGGGTTTGAATGCCTGGAATATCCTCTGTGTGTGTGTATGTGTTTGTGTGTGTGTGTATGTGTGTGGTAGAGCTCCGTCAGTTTCTTGTGTCTAGTCTGGAGTGTCATCTCATATCAATAATTTAGAGTTGAGTTATGATCTGTTAAACACTTCCTCACTCCTCCTCTCCTCCTCTCCTCCTCTCCTCCTCCTCTCCTCCTCTCCTCCTCTCCTCCTCTCCTCCTCTCCTCTCCTCCTCTCCTTCTCTCCTCTCCTCTCCTCCTCCTCTCGTCCTCTCGTCCTCTCCTCTTCTCCTCCTCTCCTCTCCTCCTCTCCTCTCTTCTCCTCACATAACCTCTCGTCTCTCTGTCTCTTACACACACACACACACACACATAAACCACTACTTCTACCCACTTTCTGAGATGAACTGCATTACCCAGAGAGCACATCTTCCAAGCCAGAACCACAGCTTCTAGTCGTCATGGCAGCAGGAGCAGAGCATCATGCACGGGTCTAGAACACCCACTGACTGCTAGGGGGCATGACTGTCGGCATGACAGTGCTATTGTAGGCCACTGGCATAGGGACAAAGGAATGCTGTGTGTGTGTGATTGTGTGTGAGTGTGTGTGTGTGTGTTTGGTGAGTTATATCAGGCATGTAGCTGAGGGATCTACAGAGCAGAGGAACCAGTGAGAGTCATCTGATTGGGCGAGGGGCAGCTGAGGTTATTAACATTTGTGTGATTGTGTGTATGCGTGGCATTTGTATGTGTGAGTTTGTTTAGGTGTGTGACGTGCCTTTGTATATGTGTGGGAGGTGTGTGTATGCTCGTATGTGGCGTGTAATGGTGAGAGGTAAGGCGTGTGTGTGGGAGGTGGGTGTGTTTTTCTGTCAAATAGACCCTGAGAACCATAATCATGACCTCATCACCCCCCACTGCTCTCTCCTCCTTCCTGGTGATGCTCTACTGAGTGGAAACACATTCTACTGAATAGATACTAACTCAACTGAGCGTGTATCGATTCTACTAAATAGATGTTGATTCCTGTGATTGGTCTACCGTTACTGAGCTTAGCTTTGACAGGTTCTCACTGATGTTTGATTGGTTAAAACATTTCTCTGAGCTTAGTTGTGATAGGCTAACTACATCTTGAGCTGATCTTTAATAGGACAACTACTTCTGGAGATAATCTCTGATAGGCTAACTTTAGTACTCTCTGAGCTAATAAGATAACTACTCCTGGAACTGATCTTTGATAGGATAATGACTTCCATAGCTGATATTTCATAGGTTGGCTACTCCCGTAGCTGATCTCTGATAGGCTAATGGCTCTGTGAGCTGAACTGTTGCAGGAATGTCACATGTGTGCTCCATTTTCCCAAACAGTCCTGAATCTCAGCATGCACCCACAAGATATAGTACACACACAAGTACACACACCCGCACACACAAGCACGCACACATTTTTACCAACCACCCTATCTTGCAACCCCTCATGACTGACCCCACTCACCCCCGGCCCCTCCCCTGACATACAGACTGCTCACACACACTGTCACTGACTTCCATGCAAACAGGCTAATAAAATGTACTTTAGAACACACAAACATCCCTCCTTTCCTCTCCTCAGTTCTCATTCTCTCTCTTTTCTAGTCCTCTTCTCATTTCTCATTTCTGTTTTCACGTTGTCTCCTCGTCTCCCCTTCTCCTGTCCTCACCACCTCTTCACTTTTTCTTTCGTTTTTTCCTCTCGTCTTTTCTTATCCTCTTCTCTCTTAGTGCTTTGGCGCAGTCTGAGATATGAGCTGCATTTCAACACTTCACTTCTTAAGGGGTGGCGGGGGGGGGGGGGGGGGAGAAGCGAAGGAGGGGGAGATGGCGAGAAAAAGAGCATTCATGGCCTGTCTGCAGAGTTAAATCAAAGTGTTACAGCTGCAGCACACACACACACTCACATACACACACACACACTACGACCATTTTTGTGTGTGTTTTACTGTAACTTGGATTGACTTTCTGTCGTTTTTCAGTTGCAGCTGAGTGACTGCTGGAGAGTGTGTGTGTGTTAACGTGTCTGTGTGTTTGAGTGTGTGTGCGTGACTGTGTGTTCTGCTGGATTTGGTCAGCTGACCATAGTGGTTTTCTGTGATTGGACACAGCGCGGAGCTACGCACAGCTGCATAGAAAGAGAGAGAAGGAGAGAGAGATTGAAAAAGAGATAGAGAGAGACAGAGTGAGTTGAAAGGAGAGAGGGAAAGTGGGAGAGAGAGAGGAGAGCGAGAGAGAGAAGGCGAGGGAGGAGTGGAGAGTTGGAGCAATGAAGCAAGGGAGTGAGGGAGGGAGGGAAGGAGAAACACACCAGTGTGCCTTCAGTCTCCTCCAGCCAGAACCATTCAGAGCAGAGCAGCAGAACAGAAGACAAGCTTTGGAAAGCTGGAGGGAGAGAGATATATAGAGAGAGATAAAATAGATTAGGACTAGTCACTGGACCAGTGATAGACCAGGACTGAGCTGGACCAGGGGTAGACAAGGGCTGTGCTTGACCGGGGCTGGACTGTTGAATAGACCTGGGCTGGGCACTGGACATTGGATAGAGCAGGACTGGGCTGGACCGTGGAGCCAGGCTGGAGGTAGGGCAGCAGGTAGACCAGGGCTGTAGACCAGGGCAGGGCTGACCGGGGGCTGGGCTGGGGACCTGGTCTGACCTGGCCTAGTCTGGCCTAGCTCCACTAAGTCATCTCTGGGCTGGGACAGTGATCAGTGATCTGGGACAGTGACCTGGTGGAGGGGGGTGGATTGCGTTGTGTGGGGGCTGGACTAGCCGACTCCTAAACCTGTTCTAGACCTGGTCTAGGGCTCCGTCTGGACGACCGTTGCATTGTGGGTATGGGCTGTTCGGCCAGCGTGCTTCTGCTTCACGCCCTGCGCTCTGTGGGCGGGGCTAACTGCGGTCACATGTGCTCCCGTCAGGACCGGCTGTCATTGGATGCCGTTCCGCCCGAAGACGGCTACGCCGCCGTTGACATCCCCGTCACCATCATCGTCATGGTAACGTTTGTCAGGCTGCGCTCTGTGGAGAGAGAAAGAGAGAGCGAGAGAGAGAGACAGAGACTGTATGTGTGGTGTGTGCGTGAGTCAGCTATGTTTGGGAGGAACATTAATGTCAGCCATATGTTTCTGCTGCCTCCGTGTTGTTCTGCTCTGCTCGGGGTGATGAATGAACCTGGATTGGGTGAGGGGGGTGGAGGAGGAACATGGAGGAGAGGAGAAATAGGAGAGGAAGAGAGGGTTAAGAAGGGGAGGAGAAGACTGGAGAAGGAGGAAGAGGAGGGGGAGAAGGAGGAGGGGGAGGGAGGACTTCAGGGGGGGGGGTAGGTGGTCAGACTGGGGGAATGTGTTGACTGTGAGAGTCTGGCTGCTTACTAGGCTGAATTTCATGGCTCCACTCATACATCCCACCCATACCAGATAAAAACACCTCTGCACTAACATAAATCATCGAATGTGTGCTTGAATTAACTGATGAATGAGTAACCGGGCTTTGCAACCTTGCTAAGAGAACTAAATTCCTCATTGAACACATTTCTAGAGAATCCTCTACCTCTGCCCTGTCGCTCTGCAGAACCGTGTTCCTCAACAGAACCCACCAAATTTCTCTGCAGAACCCTGCACCTCAGCAGGACCCTGTTCATCAGCAAACCCTATTCCATTGCAGAGCCCTGTTCCTCTGCAGAAGCCTGTGTATGATAGCAGACTGGGCTGGTGTTTGGAGCAGAGAGAAAGCAGGCAGCTGTGACCAGGGCTGACCTGTCGCTCCCTGGGCGATACATCCGTCTACTCTGTAGACTTTCACACTCCTCCCTTCTTTTCCTGTCTAATGACCTTCCTCTTTTTCTTTCTCTCATCCCCTTCCTTCTTTCTCTTTCTCTGCCTCCCTTTGTCCCCCCCCATGCCCTGTCACTGACACTGGTGGCAAGAGAAAGAATGTAACAGTTTCCTCTCCTCCCTTTCACCCCTCTCTCTCTCTCTCTCTCTCTCTCTCTCTCTCTCTCTCTCTCTCTCTCTCTCTCTCTCTCTCTCTCTTGCTCTCTCTCGCTCTCTCTCTCTCTCGCTGTCTGAATGGGCTGATATAAGCCAGATGGTGTCTGGTCCAAGCGTTGCTTTATCAGCTGTCTGTCTCACTCACTTTCTCACTCTATCTCTCTCTCTTTTCTCTCTTAACTGTCCTCTCTCTGTCTATCGCGCTCTCTTTCTGTCATGCTGTTCTGTGTCAGTGAGGGAGATGAGAGCTTGTACAGGCGTGGTCTCTCAGCTGGCCTTGAACCTCCTCTATCTTTCTTCTCCTCCTCTCTCTTTCATCCTTTTATTCCTCATTCCTCATCTCATTTTATTCACCTTCCATTTCGCCACCACTGAATCATCCTCCAAACTGCGCAACTTTTCACTTCCTGGTTCCCAGCCAGTCGCGTCGCAGAGGGCCCGGGCGGGGTGCCGGCGACCCAGCGATCTACTTAGAATTCTGCCCCTATTCTGCTCCTCCCCCTGCTGAGAGGTAGAGGGAGGTAGGGGAGAGGGGGTGAGAGAGGGAGGTAGGAGAGATGGGAGAGCGAGGGAGGGAGTGGGATGACAAGGAAGAGAAATAGAGGGGTGGGAGAGAGGGAGTGGGGGGGAGGAAGGGAGTTGAGAAGGGGAGATGCGGACTGAGAAGGCAAGGAGAGAGAGGGAGAGAGGGAGTGTGAGAAGGGAGGGAAAGAGAGGGGGGAGATAGAAGAGGGGGAGAGGGGAGAGAATGGGGTGGTGTGAAGAGAGGGAGTTAGAGAAGAGGAGAGGAGTAGAAAAGAGGAAAAGAGAGAGAGAAGGATATTTGATGTGATGAGGAAGTGAGAGAAGCTGATGAGAGAGAGAGAAAGAGAGAGGAAGGAAGGGGGCTGGCCAAGACAGCTGGAGCGGAACAGAAAAGGGGAGGGATGGAAGGATGGATGGAGGGAGGGAGCGCAGTGTTTATTTAATGGCTTGTTTAATGGCTTGAAGGACTGCTGGTAAAAGAAGCTGATTGTGATTCGGGACTTTAGATTCTCTATCACAAACAGGACTGTCTCTCCCTACCCTCTTCTCCTCTCTCTTCCCCTTGATCTCTCCTCTCTTCTCTCCTCTCTCTGCTCTCTCTCTCTCCCCGAGTCCAGTGACTGTTCTAGGAGCTATGTTGATGTTGACACAGAGGTTGGTTTCAGGAGGACCTGTGGTTGAACAGTGTGTGTGGCGGTGTGATTGTCATTCCCAAAACCATCCACCAGCCTGAGGCTCTCTGTCTGTAGGCAGAGTGTTGGAGCCAGAGAAGAACCTCTCCTGTAGGACTCTCCTCCTGCTCCATGCTGCTCAATGTCATCTTGACTTAGAATCGCTATCTCTCTCTCTCTCTCTCTCTCTCTCTCTCTCTCTCTCTCTCTCTCTCTCTCTCTCTCTCTCTCTCTCTCTCTCTCTCTCTCTCTCTCTCTCTCTCTCTCTCTCTCTCTCTCTCTCTCTCTCAATCTCTCTATCTCTCAATCTCTCTCTCGATCTTTCAATCTCTCAATCTCACACTCTCTCAATGTTCCATCTTTCCCCTGCTCCTGTCTCTCTGTCTCTTCTTCCCTCTCCTCCCTCCCTCGCTCCCTCCGTCCTGCTTGATCTGTCCTTCCCTCCCTGCTCCTCTTTCCCTGTGTGCGCGAGCCTAACCCCAACCACCACTGATCTGGTTGGAGGTCAGTCCTGTCCTTCAGAGCCAAACCTCCCCTAGCCCCAGTGTTTCCCTGACCATTATATATATATATTTTTTTTTATATAGCGCCAGATCACAAAATAAGTCATTTACCATTCCTAGAAAACAGGTCTATAGCTTGCTCTTTTATTAAACAAACTAAATGGCCTTATGTTATTTATCTTATTTACACGACGGCATGTCATTTCTCTCTCTACATGGTCGTCGCCCCCCCCCCCCTAAGCTGTACACCTAGGGGAAACACTGCTAGCCCTCTCCTGGGCTTTTGTTTAGGAGACCCTGCTCTCTTTCTGCCACCTCAGCAGATATAGACCCTGCTCTCTTTCTGCCACCTCAGCAGATATCTGCGGTTGTATGTGAGGGGACCTAAATCCCCTTGTATGTTTTCTCCTTTGCAGATCTTGACCGTCTGTGTGACAGATTGTGTGATCATTTTCTATGTTAGTTAGGGGACATGGTAACAAATTCTATTAAAGTAGTAACTTCCTCTATGTCAACTCTCTGTTCTGTCTGAAGGTTTCAATGAAGAGAAGTGTGTGTGTGTGTGTGCATGTATGTGTGGTGCATGTGTTTATTATATGTGTGTGAGTGTATATGATGCTTTGTGTGTATTGTCCTGCACTCGCCAAGTTTGTCAGAACAGGAAGTTTGCGGTCGACCGTTTAGGTGTGTGATTATCTGTGTGTGCGTGTGTGTGAGAGAGAAAGAGGGAGAGAGTGAGGGTGTGCCTTGGATATCCATGGAAACAAGAGAACGATAACAACCAGAGTGTGTGTGTGTGTGTGTGTGTGTGTGTGTGTTTGAGTGTGTGTGTGTGTGTGTTAATAGAGTCAGTATGACAGTTGAAGGACACATGAGAGAAGAGAATTGGTCTCTAACTGCAGATACATCCACCTGCTGCTACTTGTACTAGTGGGATTTACAGTACTGTACAGGCTAAATATGTACATCAATATAGACATCCGTAGATATAGATACAGATATATATATATATAGATGTCGTAGGTTAGGGTAAGGAGCTGGAGTCCAAAGAGAAACATCTGTTCTGAGAGAGATAGAGAGAAGAGGGAGAAAAACAGAAAGATAAACAGAAGATTGAGATCCATTGAGAGGAAGATAAGAGGGAGACTAATAGTTTGGGACTTTTTCTGGTTTCCCCACATGCCCTATTCATTCTCTGTTTGTGTGTTTCTGTTTCTGTCTCAATATGTGCTTGAGTGTATGTGTGATGTTTGTGGTTTGTGTGCGTGTGCACAATGGTGTGCAAATGTCTATGCCTGCAGTGTGCGACACCAAAGCTCTACTTCCTCATTGGCCAAACGCGCTGACGGCTCTCACACACACCCAACTGCTCAGTATATGCAGAGCACATGTCCTGAGTGAGTGAGCGTGTGTGTATGTGTTGGGACCCAGGACCGTGGCTGTGTGTGTGTGTATCAGTATAGCTGTCAGATCAGGATGAGTTTCAGGAGCAAGATCACCTTCAGGAGGAAGATTAAGGCCAAGCGAGAGAGGTCGGCATATTCTCGTCTCAGCTGTGTATGTATGAACTCCTAGTCTCTCTGTCTCTCTCTCCCTCTCACGCCCTACACCTACACCTCTCACCTTCTCACGCCCTGTCTACACAGGCCGAAACCTCTCTTTCACTCTATATATATCGCTTTTTGTCTCAGACTTACTGTCTCCCTCTCCATCAATCTCTCTCTCTTTTCCCACTCCTTCCCTCCTGTCATAATGTCTATCTATGGTCTCCCTCTCACACATTGACAGTCACACAACACGCTCTCTCTCTCCCTCTCTTTCTCTGTCAATTCCTCGTCCCCCATCTCTCACTTCTTTCCTCTCTCCGTAATTAAGGTGAACTGACATAGCTTGTCTGTAAAAGGAGGCACACTCGCACACACACGTAGACACACACACGACACTGGCGAGTGTGTGAGCTGGCATCATGATCTATTCCAGACTCTGAGGTGTTTCTATCCAGACTGAGGTGTTTCTATCCAGACTATGAGGTGGTTTCTATGTCACACCCCCGGTGATGACACGGTGTCAGGTGACATCACAACGCTCAGCGGAGGACCGCGCTGCTCTTCTCTGGTTCTGAGAAGAGTGTGTTGTCTATGTTGATCTCAGTGTGATTCCTGCGTTGTTCTTAATGTCTGTCTGAGTGTCCCCTCCTCACCATCTGTCACCCCTATTAGTGGTGGAAGTGCTGTTCTGTTTCATCAGACGGATTAACACTGATGTTATGATGTTTTAAGCTACATTAATGAGGTGAAGCACAGACTACAGGTGCTCTGTTTTCGATCAGTCTCTCTCTCTCTCTCTCTCTCTCTCTCTCTCTCTCTCTCTCTCTCTCTCTCTCTCTCTCTCTCTCTCTCTCTCTCTCTCTCTCTCTCTCTCTCTCTCTCTCTCTCTCTCTCTCTCTCTCTCTCTCTCTCTGTCTCTCTCTCTCTCTCTCTCTCTCTGTTTAAAGTACCCTCATCTCTCTCCTCTCTGTCCTCTCCTTTCTCTGACCCCATGCTCGGTCCTCTTTCAGACTGCAGATCCTATCACACCTGTCTTCTTCTGTCAGACTAGAGCAGTATCAGTCTGCTTTCAGAGAATGCCACCTTCATAGCACGGCTGCTGTGGTGCGCTGTGGTTTGTTTGTCGTAGTTGTGCATTGTCTGGGTTTGTTGTATCAGATATGCATACAATGGTGACAGTGTTTGTGTGTGTGTGTGTGGGGGGGGGGGGGTTGATGTCATAGATCGTGTGATTGACCACAGGAAGTGAAAGTGAACTGTATGTGATATCCATGGCAATTTTGTTTTCATGCATTCATGTATTTATTTTCTGAGTGGGGGGGGAGGGTCATCCTGTCTTTTTCAGATTTAGAATTTGTTATATCTCTCGATGATTTCACTGATACAACTTTATATTACTCTGAAGCGCCTAAATAACTGTGTGTGTCCTTACAGCAGGAGAAACCTAAGCTGATTGACCCTCTGGACTATGAGGCTGTTCTGTCTGAGCTGGCTGATGAGCTCAAGGAAGACTCCCTCAAAGACCTGCTCCTCTTCCCTGACAACGACTTTGCGGTCAGTATGTGTGCGTGTGTGTTTGTGTGTGTGTATGTGTGTGTGCGTGAGTGTTTGTGTGTGTGTATGTGTGTGTGAGTGAGTGTTCTGTCTCTCTTCAGCCATGTATTTATGCAAATGCTTTCAAGCCTGTTTAGTTGTACTAATGACTTAAATCATACCAAACTCACGCACGCATGCACATGCCAACATACTGACACACACACACTCTGGTCTCTACAGGCCAAAAGAACCCTGATGTTCACTATAGACAGTAATCCAGCCGCTCTAGAGCGCAGCGTTCGTTAGCGACATCGTTAACAACCTCGTTACTGACCTCGTTAACATGCTAATGTCCTTTCAATTACATCCACTCATGAAGAGAACTGGCAGCCTCTCATTCCCCAAGTTGATGTTCAAAAACATGACTGCAGCACAGCTAGACTGCAGTGGATTTGATCTGCAGTGGGATCTGATCGAGCTAACTAGCTCATCTGAGCTTACAGCCCCATCCCTGGAACAGGGTCTAGTCGGGTCAGGTCAGGTCACATCACGACAAGCTGCCTCGCTCCATCTGTGTAGTAGAACCCACCCCTTCTGCATCCTCCGCCTGATGCGCCTCCCCCTTGTTCTCCAGGTTGCCACGGTACCACAGGAGAGGCGGACTCTGCATTCCACTGTACCCGAGGGGGCGGAGCTTCAGGCTGAGTGTCTGCTGGTCAGACAGGTGAGTTTGATATTGTGTGTGTTTGTCTGAATGTTTGTGTGTGTTTTTGTGTGGATGTGTGTGTGATTGCGTGCCTTTGAAAGAGAGAGAACAAGTAAGAGAGGGAGAAGAGACTGATGTTGCCTGTAGGAAGGTAGCTTGTTAGCTCCAGAAGCTAGCAGCACAACTCTAGCATCTGCTGCAAGGGGAAACCCAGCTCTCTCTGCTGAGGTCATCATGTACAGCTGGACCACCTGGAGCTGGGGCTTGCAGACCTGGGAGGGCCCCAGAGAAGGGGGAAACAGAGAGAGAGAGGAAGAGAAAGAGTGAGAGAGAGCAGTTAGACTGTGGTTGGGAATCCTGGGTATTTCAGTTAGTGGTCTTATGGTTTCTGTTGGAAAGGTTGAGTTGGTGGTGGTTGTTGGGGGGGATTAGTCAGCAGGGGTTAATGTCAGTTGCTGGTGGGTTTGTTGGAGTTCAGTAGTTTGTGTGTGTATGTGTGTGTGTGTGTGTGTGTGTGTGAAGGAAGAAGGAAGTGATTGAATTAGCAGTCCTGGTCTGAGTCCCCCCTGAGCTGCTCTGCTGCAGATGGAAACACAGCAGAACCACGTCACAGTCCACTGGAGGGTGTGTGTGTGTGTGTGTCTGGGTGTGTGTGTGTGTGTGTGTGTGTCTGGGTGTGTGTGTGTCTGGGTGTTTTTTTATTTGTCTGTCATTGCATTTCAGACCAGAGGGAACGAGGTATAGTCCAGACATGTGGGGACCCCTCTACACAATGTGTGTGTCGCTAGATAGCAGATAACTACCAGAGTTACTGCTGGAAAAAACAGGATGACACTGAGTGACTACAGCTCTCAGACAGACTAAGGATGTGAAACCACTCGACCACAGCTTGGTGTGTGTGCGTGCAGTGCACGGAAGAGAAACATAGAGATGAATATGCGCATAAGTACATTGTCTGTGTCCATACAGTTTGTGCATTTGATTTGGCTTTGATTGCGTTTATGTGTGTATGTTTGTGTCGTGTGTGTGTCTGTGGGTGTGTGTGTTCGGGAGAGAGAAAGGGACTTTAGAGTGTAACTCCAACCCATGGGGACATGATGGTAATTGAATCCCTCCCAGTCGGACTGATCTGATCGTGGATGTGATTAGCAGTCATGTAAAAGTACTGGTCTGCACAGACCCTTCACAGTCGCCAGATCTAACGTTCCTAGATAGGTGTCATTCTGCTCCTCCTCTGGGCTGATGGGACCTATCCAGACTCGTAGTATCAGTACTCTCCCAGAGGAAGGGAGAAATGACAGTAAATATCCAAACGTATCCACATGTGAAAAGGATTACAATGTCGACTCTTTTACCCCTCAATCTCTTTTTTTACCGCCTTTACCCTTTAAATCTTACTAAATCTTATGTGAATCTGGCCTGTGTCCCCGCCTCCTGTTCTGCAGGCCTGCCAGTACTACAACTCCCATCTCCACCTGGTCCACTACAAGTATGAGGACTACGCTGGAGACTACCGCCAGCTTCCCAGGTATGACACTCACCTAGTACTGGTCAGACAGACAGACAGACAGACAGACAGAAACCAATACAACTAGTCCGAAAGACAAGCAAGCAGACAGATAGGCAGATAGGCTTAATCATATTTGAGTAAAGATCAGCTCTTACACTGTACATCAGTGTGCATGTGTGAGCACACACACAACCATCACACTGCTCCACTCCTCCTGTGTACCCTTTGATGTCGTCAAAGTGGGACAGAGCCAGGGCCAGTTGTTTGGCATGGTGTCGTGACCAGGGAGGCATGCCAGATTCTCTTTATCCTATAAACACTGGAGCAGAACCCTCACCGCCAGCTCTCTCTCTCACACACGAGCACCCATAAACACACACAGGTTACATAATGGAGCTGAGTGATGATGTTAGCAGGGAGAAACAACATGGCCTCTGGCTGCTGCTGATTGAGAGAGAGGAGAGAGACAGAGAGGAGTGAGAGAAAGAGAAGATAGAGTGAGCAGAGAGAGACAGAGAAAGAGAGGAGTGAGAGAATGAGAGGAAAGAGAAAGATAGACTGAAGTAAAGAGTGCACGTTAGTTGACCCAGAGTCCCATGAATGCTGTAAAGTCTAGAAGTAAATGTTTCCATCCTTGAGGTGATAGTTAACCTACCACAACATGAGTGTAAACAGGAAGGAGGGAAGGGATGGAGGAAGGAAGGAAGGGATGAAAACCATAAGGGATGGAGGATGGAAGTTTAAACATGGTCTCCAGTCCCTGGCTGCAGGGACTGTCAGTCTGTCCGTCTCCCAGACCCAGCACTGGGCCCCCTTGGTGACCTTTGACCCCCAGCCACAGGAATGTCCCCCCTCTCCCTAGGGTCGCTACGCTGGGGGGGCTCGAGTTCACTTCACATGACCTTGACTCCGCGAGCCAAATTTATGATTTTCACACACAGCGTAATCATCTCTTTTCTTTCCGAATATCTTTATAGAATTGGTGTTTATTTTCAGTGGGTGAGAGGGGGGTGGAGTCTGCCCTGAGCATGAGCTTCTGTGTAGGCCAGTTAGAGACACTGTACACAACATGGTGTTAATATTAGCCAAGTCCAGATCTCTGATCACCCGAGACAAGCTGCCAAGTCCTTCTGCAGATCACTGCACACACACAAAGACAGGCTAGCTTGTGAACACAGCCCATAGCACACACACAAAGACAGGCTAGCTTGTGAACACAGCCCATAGTGCACACACAAAGATAGGCTAGCATGTGAATGCAGTGAAGTGGGCAATACAGAGGGATACCTATTGTGGGGTCCTTTCAGGAGGAGATGGAGTGGAGTCCACCACCCATGGTCATTGGACCAGTCCAGAATCTTCCCTCAGACCACTTTGCACTAGCCTTCTACGCTGTCTCCTTGCTCCCTATGCCCTCATGTCCTTCTCCCTTAGACACAGGTTTCTCTCTGTTAGGGTCGGTGCTGGTATAAGGCAGGAGCTTGACAGCTAGCTCACAACCTGATCATGAAGCCAGAGGGAGCTGTCATCCTTCAACAGCTGATTTAGTCCTCAACGCTTTCCATTTCTGTCTTTCTCACCCCATCCCTCCCTCCCTCCATCTCTCTTTCTCCCTCCATCTCTCTCTTCCACCCTCACTCCGTCCCACAGGAAGTTGTACAAGGCGGAGAAACTGCCCTCCCATTCCTTTGAGATTGACCATGAAGACATGGACAAGGATGAGGTCAGCTTTTTATGACCTTCCTTTCTTTCATCTTTTTATTTCTCTTCTCTCTCTGTCAACACTCTCTTTCTCTCTCTGTACTCACTCACTCCCTCTCTCTCTCTCTCTCTCTCTCTCTCTCTCTCTCTCTCTCTCTCTCTCTCTCTCTCTCTCTCTCTCCGTCTGTCCTTCTATTTCTCAGCCTCCAACAATGTAAAGGCAACTTTTTCTTTTGGGTTACAAATTATCAATTAGTTTGTTTTCCTACAGGACACAACCTCTCTGTCTTCCTCTAAGGGAGGGGGAGGGGGCAGCGGGGGAGGCATCGGAGTGTTCCGCTCAGGATGGCTCTACAAAGGGAACTTCAACAGCACTGTCAACAACAGCATCACTGTCAGGGTGAGGGGGACTATGGGTCCTTCTGTGGCCTTCTCGCTCTCACAATCTCTATTTCCATCTTCATCTATATCTTTCATGCACTTTTTTCCTTCTCATTCTCTCTGTCTCTATTCCGGTGTTTTATTTTGGACCTTTCTCACCATCTCCTTGCTACACTTCCTCAAATCCTCCCCATTTCTCTGGACCCCCCCCCCCCCCCTTCCTCCAAAATAAGAGACCCCACTGACATGATCCAACATATGACATGTCAACATCCGTTTTGGGGTTGTGTTTGTGTGTGCAGGGCAGGGAGTCAGGTGGCTGAGCGGTGTCAGGTGGCTGAGCGGTTAGAGAATCGGGCTAGTAATCACAAGGTTGCTGGTTCAATTCCCGGCCGTGCCACATGACGTTGTGTCCTTGGGCAAGGCACTTCACCCTACTTGCCTCGGGGGAATGTTCCTGTACTTACTGTAAGTCGCTCTGGATAAGAGCGTCTGCCAAATGACTAAATGTAAAATATAAATGTGTGTGTGTGTGTGTGTGTAGTCATTCAAGAGACGGTTCTTCCAGCTGACCCAGCTGACAGACAACTCTTACATCATGAACTTCTACAAGGATGAGAAGATCTCCAAGGAGCCCAAGGGATGCATCTTCCTGGACTCCTGCACTGGTGTGGTGCAGGTGAGTTAGACCTGACACACACACACTCATACACTCACTCACATACACTCACACATGTACAAACTCACTATCAAATACAGACACTCACTCAGTCAAACACTTGCACATACACACACACACACTATCAAACACACACATTCACTCACACATACTTTGACACTGTGTGTTTGTGTGTGTTGGTATACCTGTGTGTATGTGTGTATGACTGCATGTGTGTGTGTGTGTGTGTGCCTCCTCTAGAACAACCGTCTGAGGAAGCATGCGTTTGAGCTGAAGATGAACGAGGTCACGTACTTTGTGCTGGCTGCTGAGTCAGAGCAGGACATGGAGGACTGGATCAGCACGCTGACCCGCATCCTGCAGATCAGCCCCCCACGACGGGCCCACCACCCCCGCCCCCGCGCCCGACCGCAAGAGCCTGGACCTGTCAGACCACCGCCAGGGTGAGGGGCAGAGGGGAGGCGGAGGGGAGGGGAACAGAGTGCAGGAGAAGGGGGGAGAGGGAAGTGAAAGAGATAGGCAAAGAGGGAAAGAGGCTGATTGAGAGAGTTAGAGAAAGAGGCAGAGAGAGGGGTATACCCCACCAAACTCTGGGATTAATAACAGGAAAATCAGAAACACATGACATCACTCTGTGCTGCAGCAGAAATGTTGCTTTATTCAACTGCCTGTCATAACTCCATGTTCTTGGACTTGTGCCATGACCCCTCCCTCTTACACACACACTGAATACATACACACACTGAACACATGCACACATGAAACACATACACACACTGAAAATACATGTACCCTGAACACACACAGAAAGTGGACACACACACATCAACACACATGATGGAAGTGAGGGGGAAAAGTGTGATAGCTAGGAAATGGAGTGAGTGCTCAATCTAACTTTATATTTAGCTACTCCGCTGCATTTGTGTCTGAAATAATGCAGGAGGTTATTCTCAGCACTCTGTGCGTACGTGTTCAGATTGTGTCATTACATGTCTGGCCTTTGTGTGTGTGGGGCTTGAATGTAGGGGTACTATTATCTGGGAATGTTCCATTATGTTATCATTATTTCTGTGTGTTTGTGTGTACCGTTAAGTGTGTGTGTGACCTACTACTGTAGACTGAATAGAGAGATAGTTGTGAAAGGAGAAAGCCCCTCTGCTGTAGAGGAGGCCAGGCTGAGGCCAGCTCTCTCTTCTCTTCTCCCCCCTCTTCATCTTCTCCTCTCCTTTATGTCTAACTCACTCGCTCCTCTCTTCCTCTCCTTTATCCTCTGTTCTCTTCTCTCCCCCCTCTCCCTCTCTCCTTCCATTTTGCCCGATAATACATATATTTCAAAAATATCTTTCCATTTAAGAATCCATAAAGGATTGATTGGTTCATTAATTGATTTGTTTACTGACTATTTAACTGAATCCTTCATTAATTCAACTCTGATGTATCTCCAGATGTATTTGACTTGTCGCTAGGCGACGGTTCTCTCCATGAGAATGAGGAGACTTCAGAGAATGGCATCAATCCCGAGCTGGCCAAGGTAGGTGCCAACACCTGGACCAGAGCTAACTGGACTGGACTGAACAAGCCTGAACTGGACTGGACTGAGCTGTGCTTGACCAGACTAGACTAGACCTTTTTAATTACTTGTCTTGACTTGACTTAATTGTACGTTACTTGACATGACTTTCTACCATGTTTGATCTGTAAATGAACATTTCTCTCCTTCGTCCATCCCTCTCTTCCTCAGTACATCTCAGAGACAGAGGAGGGCGTACGCATGGCCAGGAGAGAGGACAGACTCAACCTGTTCTCTCTCGACCCCGACACTCCGGTACGTACCTGTCTGTCTGCCTGTCTGTTTGTCTGACTAATATGAGGAAAATAAATTGAATAATTCTCTCTTTCATTTGTGTGTGTGTGCGTTGTTTATGTGTGCGTGCTGGTGTGTGTGTGCGTGCTGGTGTGTGTGCTGGTGTGTGTGTGCGTGCTGGTGTGTGTGCTGGTGTGTGTGTGCGTGCTGGTGTGTGTGTGCGTGCTGGTGTGTGTGTGCGTGCTGGTGTGTGTGTGTGCTGGTGTGTGTGCGTGCTGGTGTGTGTGTGTGCTGGTGTGTGTGTGCGTGCTGGTGTGTGTGTGCGTGCCAGGTGCTGAGGAGTCCGCGCGTGGACCCCCCCCGCAGGGGAGAGTGTGCGTGTGTTTGAGGAGAAGCTGGGCCGGAGACTGATGATCACCTGCAGGTCCCTCAACCTCACTCTGCAGGGCTGCCTCAACGAGACAGAGGCCGGGCCGGTCACTAATGTAAGACTCACACACACAGACATACCACATACACACACAGACAGACAGACACACACACACAGACACACACAGCATCATACAGCAAACAACAAACACACACACACATTCAAACTCCTAGCAGCACACATAACTTGCACTACATATCCGCTTACACACACACACACTCTCCCCAGTGATGAAGACTAACAGCATATTCCCTGTGCTGTCAGATCGAGCCGTTCTTCGTGACGGTGGCGTTGCTGGACGTGCGCGAGGGGAGGAAGGTGTCCAGCTGACTTCCACGTGGACATGAACCACGAAGCTGTGCGCCAGATGCTGGTGGGGTCTGGGGCCCCGGGGGGGGGCAGGGGGCCCCGGGGGGCAGGGGGGCTGCCAGGAGAATGGCCTGAGCTCCCCTGCTGAGAAGAGACCTGGAGACTGTCACCTCAGTCAGGAGCTCGACTCCTGGCTCTGCTTCCCCAAACAGGTGAGGGGGGGGGGGGGGGGTCGCGCCCACCAGAACACGCACCATCTTTCATTCTTGCCACCGAAGCTCAACCCTGTTCAACTTTTGCGTCTTGCTGCTGGATGGCGGCCAATCAGATATGGTGCCTTTATCACTAGAGAGAGTTGATAAGAGAGATGGGGGAAAATGGGAGGGAGACAGAAAGAGGGAGAGAGAGAGAGATTGAGAAGAGAGATTGGGAAAGGGAGAGAGACTGGGCAAAAGAGAAAAGAGAGAGAGGTAATAACGTCGAGAATCTAAATTTTATTTTTGTGTGTTCTGTGTAGGCCATCTTCTCAGTGACCAACCCCCACACTGACATCGTCATGGTAGCGCGGGTGGAGGAAGGTGCTCATGGGAAACATCACCTGTGGTGCAGAGCCTTACATCAAGAACACCGACTCAAGCAAGGTAGCGATGTGTGTGTTGTGAGGACGTGTAAGGGCTTGGGAACTGCTGGGTGTGGTGATGGATGTTTACCTCACTGTCTCTATACTCTCCCAACCTCCGGCCCTCTATCCTCTCTATCTTCCCCTTCGCCCCCTTATGCTCCCTCTCCCCCGCCCTTCTCTCTCTCTCTCTTTCTTTCCTCTTCCCTCTCCCTCTCCCCCGCCCTTCTCTCTCTCTCTCTCTCTCTTTCTTTCCTCTCCCTCCAGACGGTGCAGAAGATGTTGAAGTCCAACAAGCAGTTCTGCAGTAAGCTTGGGAAGTACCACATGCCCTTCGCCTGGTGCATCAGGTGAGATCCTATGTGGTCCCTTCTCACTCTACCAGCTCCACCACCTGTACTCACTTCATATCCTATCCATTCTGCAGCCACGGACTCTTTTTTTGCACTAACTCTCATCCACTAGTGTGTGGGAGTTTATTTTTGTGTTTTTCATATTAACTCCAAAGTCATAGCAGTTGTTCCTCATTGTTCCTCAACTGTTTCAGTTGTGCTAAACTAAAGTAACACTCAGCTCATCGCACTTGAACCAGCCAATCAGCTTCATTCATGCTGTGCTCTTGTCCAATCTGATAGGTCGGTGTTTAAGGACAATCAGGGAACAGTGGACCGGGAGTCGCGCTTCTCACCGCTTTTCAAACAGGAGAGCAACAAGATCTCGACTGACGACCTCATCAAGATGGTGTCTGAGTATCGAAGGTAGAGACATGTTAGACCTCACCAAGATGGCGTACGGGTACAGACTAGTAGAGCTGTGTTAGACCTCACCAAGATGGGGTAGAGGAAGGGACGTTGTGTACCACAGTAGCTAACATGTCTCTGTACCTCTGACCAGGGCTGAGAAAACCAGCAAGCTGCAGACCATCCCAGGGAACCTGGACATCACAGTGGACTGTGTCCCCCTGGAACACCCCAGTAAGACCCTGTCTCTATCTCTCTCTCTCCCTGTCTCTCTTAACTCTTAAAAATCACTTAAAATTTAAATCAACTTCTATCCCCCCCCCCCTCCCCCCCAGACTGCGTGACGTCCTCCTACGTGCCGGTGAAGCCGTTTGAGGGTGTGGCCCTCCACCCCTCCACGGTGGAGGTGGAGGAGTTCCTGCAGGAGGGCAGCAGGTTCACCCACCCTCACCGGGTCTACCGCCACCACATCTACGTCCACCCCCGCCACCTCAAGTACGACAGCCAGAAGAGCTTCGCCAAGGTAGACCGCTGTACACACACACGTCTAGTACACACATACATAAACACACAGATTTGATACACTCACGTACACCCACCTCTGCACAAACACGCGCCTAGCATATTTAGTAAACATCATACACACGCCTAGTACACCACATATAGACACGTAGTACTGTCACACACACACACACATTTCCAATCGCTCACGCCTCCCTACTCCACAGGCTCGGAACATCGCCGTGTATGTGGAGTTCCGCAGCTCGGATGACGAACAGGCCAAGCCTCTGAAGGTACGGAGAACAAGCTGACTCAGTCCCCTAAGGAGAACCGTCTTCCTGCCGGCTGCCCCCCTCTCCGTCACCCTGCCCCCCTCTCCGTCACCCTGCCCCACACGGAGTGCTCACTGGGAAGCACCCTGCTGTTACCTGCTTCCTAGAAGTGACAAACTGACATGTTTTTTTTTTTTCCTGGTGCGTTTTGTTTGGGCGCTGCAGTGCATCTACGGCAAGCCGGGAGGGTCAGCCTTCACCACCTCCGCCTGCTCCACAGTCCTGCATCACTCTCAGAACCCCGACTTCTACGATGAGGTGAGCATGGTTGGAAGGAGAGAGCGAGAGAGAGAGAGAGAGAGAGAGAGAGAGAGAGAGAGAGAGAGAGAGAGGGCGATAGAATGAGAGGGAGTGAGAAGGAGAGAGAGATGAACAGGAGACAGTCTCCTTCCAGTCACAGTGAGACTATCATGTAGAACGTCTATCCCTCTGTGAGACTCTCCACCCCCCCCTGCCTCCCCCCCTAGGTGAAGGTGGAGCTCCCCACCCAGCTCCATGAGAAGCACCACCTCCTCTTCTCCTTCTATCATGTGACCTGTGACATCAACGCCAAGACCAACGCCAAGAGGAAAGAAGCTCTAGAGACCTCAGGTAAGGAGGAAGGGAGTAAGGTATGGAGGGCGGACCAAGGCCAAGTGGAAATTGTAATTTCTTTAACAGCAAGGGAGATCGGAAAGAATTCTGTTGTGTGTGTGTGTGTGTGTTCAACAGTGGGCTACTCCTGGCTGCCTCTGCTCAGAGAAGGCCGCCTCTCCTCTCACGAGTTCAGCATCCCTGTCTCCTGTAACCTGCCAGCTGGGTACCTGGCCCTCAAGGAGCCTGGCAGCACCAAGGTAGAGAGGGAGGGAGGGAAACATTTATGGATAAGCAAAGACAGAGGAGTTAACCCCCCCCCCCCCCCCCCCCCAAAAAAAAAAAAAAAAAAAAAAAATCTAACCCAAACATGTAAATGTTTTACACTCTCTCCTCTTTTCTCTCTCCCTCTCCCTTTCTCATTCTCTTTGTCCCCCATCTTTTCTGCCTTCCCAACAGAATGGATCGGAGGTGAAGTGGGTGGACGGGGGGAAGCCCATCTTCAAGGTGGCCACCAACGTTCTGTCCAGCGTCTATACTCAGGTAACCACAG
>NC_090060.1:7799327-7906710 GCF_038355195.1 Osmerus mordax
GAGAGGAAGATGGGAGAGATACATTGTTTCAAATTGTCTTCTCTCTCTCTCTCTCTCTCTCTCTCTCTCTCTCTCTCTCTCTCTCTCTCTCTCTCTCTCTCTCTCTCTCTCTCTCTCTCTCTCTCTCTCTCTCTCTCTCTCTCTTTCTCTCTCTCTTCCAGGGCCTGCTCAGTATGGAGAAGATCCCAGCCATCATTCGCTTCCTGCCTGTCCTGTTCAACCAGCTGTTCAAGGTTCTCACTCAGAACGACAACGACGAGGTCACTGCTGCTACCACCAGGTAACCAGCGGTACTGCAGCCACACTCTAGTCTGCTCTGCAAAAAGCTGCCCTTCTCCTTCTTCTAGAGAAGTGCTCCTCTGCACAGCTGGTACCTATCCAGGCATATCAGATTATTGATGTCAAAAAGAATGGTTCTATCTAATGGAGTCTTAAATGTTGCAGACAGGTTGCCAGATTCTGAAGATATTCCTGATGCTCGTCTTTTGACATGTCATTTTTCCAAGGGTGCTGGTCCACATTGTAGCCAAGTGCCATGAAGAGAACCTGGACCACTACCTGCACTCCTACATCAAGGTACAATCAAGGTTCAACTCATTACATGGTACAATAGCTGATGTGGGTGTGTAGGGGGAGGCTGTGCGTGTGTGTTTATGTGTGTGTTTACAAGGGTGTGGGTAGATTTTTCATAATGAGGTGTCTGGCTGTGAGGAGGGTAGGGGGGGTCAGCTCAGAGACAGCTTCATTAGAAGAGGGAGAGAAGAGGCTTTGTGTGAGTGCATGCGGTGCGTGTGTGTGTGTGTGTCAGCACAAGAGTGGATGAGTGTCTAGGGCTGTGTGCCCAGGACATTGTGGATAGAGAGAGAGTCAAAGAGAGGGGGAGAGATCGAGGGACAGAGAAAGGGATGAGGGACAGAGAGGGACAAAGAGAGAGAGAGATGGGGGAGACAGAGGGATGGAGAGAGGTAGGGGAGATACAGGGATGGAGAGAGGTAGAGGGATGGAGAGAGGAATGGGGAGGGAACTGAAAGAGGGGCGATGGAGAAGGAGAAAGAGGGAGGCCAAAGGAACCCTGGTGTGTTTAGTCAGAGACAAGAGCTGTTTGTTGGGTGAGAGGGAGAGAGCCAGGGAGGGGAGGGAGAGAGCGGGAACAGAGGAAGAGAGGGAAGAAGGAGGGTAGAATATGGAGGGAGGGAAGGAATGGGGTTCTAGAGAGAGACTAGAGAACCTCAAGAGCTGCTTCAGGATAACGACAAAGAAAAGGAGAATACTACACTTGATCTGCAGGAGGTGAAGGAGGGAGGGAGGGAAGGGAGGAGGTAGTGGGCGGTATGTGAGGGAGGGATGGAGGGAGGGAAGGAGGAGGGGGGAAGGATGTGTGAGGGATGGATGGAGGGAGGGAAGGAGGAGGGGGGAAGGATGTGTGAGGGATGGATGGAGGGAGGGAAGGAGGTGGGGGGAAGGATGTGTGAGGGATGGATGGAGGGAGGGGGATGCATGGATGGATGGGTAAGGGATGGATGGATGGATGGATGGAGGGAGAGAGGGAGGGAGGGAGGAGAAAGAATGGGAGGGCTGATCTATTGGAACTGGTGTTACCATAGCAACTGATTGGCATGGTGCTCTGGGGTAGCAGCAAGCAATTTCGACCAGTAGTGTGTGTGTGTGTGTGTGTGTGTGTGTGTGTGTGTGTGTGTGTGTGTGTGTGTGTGAGTGTGCATACTCTGTATGTGTGTGAACGTGTTTTAAAGAGAAAAAAGGAGGGGAGAGAGGTGGGGGGTGGGGTGAATGACGTCAGTAATGAAAAGGTGTTGGATGCTGTACTATGAGCACAAGGACTACCAGCATAAGGAAATCAGATATTAAAAAAATACTCAAGTATGTATGCCCACAACCAATCACTCCACCTCCCTTCAGCACTGACGACTCATCATCTAGCTATCATTAGCATCCATGCTACCGGAGGAATAGATACTATTCTCTAGCCATCATTAGCTATACATAGAGATATGTGTGTGTTATGTGCGTGTGTGGGTCTGCGTGTTTGTGTGTGTGTTCACCCTAACTTCTTTATTCTCTCCGTGGTCAGTTTGTGTTCCGGACTGAGTCACATGGTTTCAGGACAGTACATGAGGAGCTGGCCAAGGGCATGACCTCTGACCTGAAGAGCAACGAGCAGCCAGCTGTCAGGAACATACTCCGGGTGAGTTAACCCCTAGGCATCATGGGAAGTGTAGTTTTCTAGTGATTCTCTAGTTAGTGTGACTAAGGTTTGATATACAATATAAAGGTATATTATTGTATCTCATTGGCCTGTGAAATAGGCTTTTAAATGATTTTGTTGTTTCCTATGAACATTTCCTATGTGACTCATCTGTGATCACCAACCCCTGTGTGTGACCTCTGTGTGACCTCTGTGTGACCTGTCCCCCTCTCTCAGTTCTCCTGGTTCTTCATGGAGCTGATGGTGAAGTCCATGGCCCAGCACCTGGTGGACGCCGACAAACTCAAGGTATTCAAACCTCAAACAGGAAGTCTCTCTTAGAAGAAGCTACAGGTAAACAGCAAGCAACAGCAAACAGTGAGGATAAAACATGTGAGAAGAAATAGAGACAGGTTCAAACAAACACAATCATGACATGTACTGGATGTATCTCACGTCCCCTCAATGTCCCCTATGGTTCCTCATAATCCCTCAATGCTGCTCATGGTTCCTCCACAATTCCTCCATGTTCCTAAAGTTTGTTCGAAGTTCCATCAGGGTTCATCAACGTACCTCAGGATTTCTTTACTATCGTCAGGGTGCCTCTAGGTTCCTCAGGGTTCCTCTAGGTTCCTCACAGTTCTTCTAGGTTCCTCATGGTTCCGCTGTGTTCCTCTCTGTTGTGTTCTCCAAGCTGCCGCGACCCCAGCGGTTCCCCTCAACCTACCTGAACCGTGTGGAGACCCTGGTGATGACAGTGTCGGACCACGTGTTCTGGAAGAACAAGGACCTGGCTGAGGAGACGCGCAGCGCCAACCTGGCTGTGGCAGCCTTCGTCAAGGTGGGACACACACACACAGGACTTCATGCACATATACACACATATACATACACACAAATACCAATACGTACACAAACACCACACTCTCAACACACTGCTGACTATCACAACATCTATTAGCATCAAACACACAGACACACACACAGCCTGTCTCTGAGGACAGCGTGTCTGCGTGTGATTGACAGATGATTATGAGGCTGAGATCGATGCATTCTGAATAGATAAATGACCTTCACTCTGCTGTTACATATTGATCGCTCCACTAGCTTTGTTTAATGGTCTCTTCTCTCATTAACTAATGTTCTCCCTTTCTTTTCTCCTTCTCTTATACCTCCACTCAACCTTCACTTCTTCTGCCCTCCTCTCCTTCCCTCTCTCCCTTCCTCCCCTCTTTGTTTTGACTTTCCTCTCTTTCTCTTTACGCTGCTTTACGTCCTTCTTCCCCCTCTCTCCTTCTCCATCCTCTCTCTCCTTCTCCATCCTCTCTCTCCTTCCCTCCTCCTTCCCTTCCTTCAACTCCTCCTCCCTCCCCCCTCCCCCTCCCACAGCGCTGTTTTACCCTGATGGACAGGGGCTTCACCTTCAAACTGATCAGCAACTACATCAACATGATCACTGCCACCGACAGCAAGGTAACGCCCGCACACCGCTCCAAGCGACAGGGTAACACACACACACACCCAGACAGCGATGTTAAACAAGACTCCAAGGCGTATCTGAAGTGTTATTGCTGTCGTTCTGCAGGTGCTGTGTGAGCTGAAGTTTGAGTTCCTGAGGGATGTGTGTAACCACGAGCATTACATCCCACTCAGTCTGCCTCTCCCCTCCGCCCGCATCACAGGTACTAGCCCCTCCCATCCGCCCGCATCACAGGTACTAGCCCCTCCCCTCCGCCCGCATCACAGGTACTAGCCCCTCCCCTCCGCCCGCATCACAGGTACTAGCCCCTCCCCTCCGCCCGCATCACAGGTACTAGCCCCTCCCATCCGCCCGCATCACAGGTACTAGCCCCTCCCCTCCGCCCGCATCACAGGTACTAGCCCCTCCCATCCGCCCGCATCACAGGTACTAGCCCCTCCCATCCGCCCGCATCACAGGTACTAGCCCCTCCCCTCCGCCCGCATCACAGGTAGTAGCCCCTCCCATCCGCCCGCATCACAGGTACTAGCCCCTCCCCTCCGCCCGCATCACAGGTAGTAGCCCCTCCCCTCCGCCTGCATCACAGGCACTAGGCCCTTCCCTCTGCCCACATCCAAGATATTAGCCCTTGAAATGTGAGGTGAACCAAACGCACCTGAACTGCTTTGTCTGTCTGCGTGTGTTCAAAGCAGGTTAGGTATGGAATAGCTGTAGTTCATTTTGATCTCTCATCGTCATTTCATATAACTCTCTCTTTCTCTCCTCCCTCTCTTTCTATCTGTCCATCTGTTCATCCCAGACAGAGCATCACCTGAAATACAAACATCCCATGGTAATTATCTGTTATGTTGACTGTGCACAATGTCATATGCAGTTATAGCGAAAAATACATCCTGTAATTCTGTCTCTCTCTCTCTCTCTCTATCCCTCTCTCTCTCTCTCTCTCTCTCTCTCTCTCTCTCACACATCCCTCTTTCTCTCCTGCCCTCTAGTGTCTGTCCCAGAGTACAGCCTGACAGGGGAGTTCTGCAGGAAGCACTTCCTCACGGGCCTGTTGCTACGGGAACTGGGCCTGGCATTGCAGGACGAGCAGGACCTGCGTCACCTGGCCCTCGCCACACTGAAGACCCTGATGGCCAAGCACTCGCTGGACGCCCGCTACGCCACCAAGGCACGCACGCAGACACGCTCTTTTTGGAAATTATCCCATTCTCTTTCTGTCCCGCTCGTACTCTCTCTCTCTCTCTCTCTCTCTCTCTCTCTCTCTCTCTCTCTCTCTCACTTTCTCACTCCATCTGTCTGTCAGTTGACATATTTCTTTCTCCCCCCAGGAGAAGCAGGCCAGGATCGCCTCCCTCTACCTCCCCCTGTACGGTCTGATCCTGGACAACATGCCTCGCTTCTTCCTTAGGGACCTGTTCCCTGTTTATTTCCCCCCCAGCGACCAGGTACCAGCACACACACACACATACGCATCCACACACACACATACTGAGACACACACACAGTCCTGACCTGTCTCCCTCCCCCCCCTTCTCCCAGGGGTCCCGAGATGATGTCAGTGTTGCAGGGGGCGTGGTCCCTGTCATTCGCCATGGTAACTCAGTAGATGCCTCCTTCTCAAAAGAAGTTCTCAATTCCATCACAGGTATTGAAATTGCATTATTGTGTGTGTGTGTGTGTGTGTGTTATTTGCTTCTGTCTTTTCCCATTACGCTGTGTGTTAAAATATGATAATAAAAACATAACTGTCCCCCTATCCGTCCTCCCCCTCCATCCTTCCCTTCTCCCCCTTCCCCCAGCCTTCTCCTCTCTGGCTGTTGCCACGGGCAACCAGGCGGACTCGCGAGGCTCGCTTATCAGCATGGATTCCAACCCCAGCACCTGTGACAGGACCAGCGAGAAGATGGATGGATGTGAAAAGGTAAGGAATGGAGAGGAGAGGTGAGGAGAGCAGAGCAGAGCAGAGGAGAGGAGAGTATGAGAGAAAACCTCAGTAGAGGAGGGGAATTTGAAGGCAGAGAAGGAGGAGCAGATGGAAAAAGAGAAGCCTTGAGAGACGCCACCAACCTGGTTCCTCAGACAGGAAATGTCAAAGATACCACTCTGGTCTGTTAACATATCGGACCGTGTGTGTGTGCCTGTGTGTGTCTGCTTTTGTGTGTGTGTGCACATCCTCCTCTTCAGTTTGCCCGCCCGCAGTCTCTGATTGGTTTCGGCTCTCGCTGTGACAAGCTGGACCAATCAGAGACACGCAGTCTGCTCATGTGTTTCCTCCACATCATGAAGACCATCTCGGAAGGTACACTCCCACCCCAACAACAGGCCACCACACACCTCTACCCACACACCACACTCAAACACAAATTCAGACAGGCACCAACTGGGTGCCAAATCAAATGCACCTTGGTTATCTCAACAGTAAAAACCATATTACCAGTGTTGAGTGTTAACGGTTCTGTAATTTCTCTCTCTCTCTGCAGAAGTGCTGGTGTCCTACTGGCACCGAGCAGTCCATCAAGAGATCTCTGACTTCTTCAACATCCTGGAGTGAGTCCGCTCTTCATCCTCCACTTCATCTTCCACAGAACGGGGAGGAGAGAAGAAATGATTGCAGAGCAGAGAGATGAAAGACAGAACGACAGAGAAAGAAATTGGAGAGGAGAGGAGGGGAGAGGGGGTGGAAGGGGATGGAAGAGAAGATTGTAATGGAGGGGAAGCTGGGCAGAGAGCAGTAAAAGAGTGATAAAAGCAGAGAGAGATGAGAGGAGAGATAGAGACAGGAGTGTAGAGAGTATGCACAGTTTAATTAAAGAGAAAAGGAATAGACATAGCGAAGGAGGGAGGGTTTAAGTAATTGAGTAAGAAAGACTGTGAATAGAGAGAGACTAGAAATAAAACAGAAAGAGCGAGATTTCAAGAGAGAGGATAAGAAAATGTGAAAGTAGAGATAGTATTGTATCATCTCGCTCCAGAACCCTGCTGATCTCCTTTTTGTGTAGTAAAGCTAGCTGCTTCCTGTCTGAGTCATCAACTGGCCTCAAATACTCCAGCTCTCTCACACAAACACACAAACACATGGTTATCCTCTTTCCATCTCTCCGTCTCTTCCTTTCTCTACCTCCATTTCTTTCTCTTTCCCCCTCTCTTCCTCCCTCTGTCTCCATCTCTCTCCAGGTTGTGTCTACAGCACTTCAGGTTCCTGGGGAAGCGTCACATTGCCAGGTAAGTCTTCCTGCTGACTCCTCTCTTTTAATTCTCTCCTCTCCTCCCTATCTCTTCTCTCACCTCCTCTCTCTCTCTACTCTTCTCTCCTCTCCTCCCTGGCCTCCCCTAAAGGACACACAACATGCAGCCAGAATGTTTTAAGAGTCACATCACGCCATCATCTTATTTGTTCAATATGCACACACACACACACACATGAAGAGAACAGCCACATACTGTACATACACTAATGTGTGTTCTGTATGCACAAGCACACCCAACCACAAGTGAAGGAGGAGGGAGGGGGGCAGAGGGGAAGAAGGAAAAGAGGGGAAAGAAGAGAAGGAGGGAGACGGCAGAGGAGTCTAAGCTCCAGATCTGCTGTTGTCTGCTGAACATCTTTCTGCTAGTGTTTGCAGGCGCAGCTGGTGTGTGTGTGTGTGTGCAGCGGTGTGTGTTGATTGTGTGTGTGTGTGTGTGTGTGTGTGTGTGTGCAGCGGTGTGTGCGTGCATGTCCTGGAACTAAGCCTATTGGCACAGACAGACATTCAGACAGTTTCCTTTCTTGTGGATATAATTCCACGCTGCTAATTTAATTAGCCCTGTGTGCTGACTGTGTGCTGGGAAGAAGCTTAATCTGCTACATGCTACAGCTGGAGTCTATCCTACAGCTCCCTGGACTAGCTGTAGGACTAGCTGTAGGACTAGCTGTAGGACTAGCTGTAGGACTAGCTGTAGGACTAGCTATAGGACTAGCTGTAGGACTAGCTGTAGGGCTAGCTGTAGGACTAGCTGTAGGACTAGCTGTAGGACTAGCTGTAGGAGAAGGTAAAGGGGTAGGAAGGAGCAGACAGGTGGGGAAGAAAGAACAGTGGAGGAGGGAGTTACCTATCTATCTACCTATCTGTCTGTCTGTCTGTAAATCTATCATTCTGTCTTTGTCTCTATCCATCTTTCTATTTATCTCTATATGAACAGAAGCACAATGTCAAACTGCATTACAAGCAGTATTAAGACCATCATTGTTACATAGTACACACCTGATGTTAGTTACTAACATACTGGGATCCTGTCATACCTCCCCCCTACACCCCTGCAGTGTTGCATGCATTGGTGTGTGCATAGATCTGTTTATTGATTGTGTTAATGGCTTCCCTATGTCCACACACATGGATTTGTTTGACCTCACATACAACATGTATGTGCATACTACCACCATGTTACAACTGTAGCTCTTTGTTTAGGGGGATAACTCACCTCAAGTTTGAGTGCTAGTTCCTTTCTGTGAATAAAAAGGGTTTGTGTGTGTGTGTTTGTAAAGCTCTCTCTTGGAAGTCGCTTTGGATAAAAGCGTCTGCTAAATGAATAAATGTTTGTGTGTATGCTGCATGCTCTTATCTTTTAACTGTCTGTGTAGCATGACAATCCTCCAGTTCATCACCTTTACCTGGAACTGCTGTTGATTGGCTTATAGTACTGGCTGCTTTGTCTTGATTGGCATATAGTTCTTCCTGCTTTATGTTGATTGTCTTTTAGTTCTCTGGACTCTGTGTTGATTGGCTTATACATGAGATATTTCTGCTTTGTGCTGATTTAGGCTCTCGGGCCCTGGTGTGTGTTGATTGGCTCTCAGCTCTGTCTGCTGTGTAGATTGGCTGTTCTGGCGTGGTGTGTTGTGACCTCAGGGTCATCTCTTGGTCGTTAGGATCTAGTTTCTAGAGCTTTTTAGATACAATCGGTCCATTATGCTTAGTCCCCTTCAACAAAGCCCCAACCCCTCACCCCGGACCCCTTTTAGAACGCTAACCCTTACATTAAACTAACATTATACCAAAGCTCTGCCAAGATGAGCTACCCACGCTAATCTTATAACCCTAACCCGGACTACTGCTACAATTCCATGTGTTTTATATGACTTCTGACCCTAACCCTGGCTGTTCCCTCTCACTAACCCTTCCTCTGCCCAGCCTCATAGAACACTCTCCACTGCTAGCTTAGCTTATCAGTGAGGATGATGATGGTGATGTTAATGATGATGATGGTGGTGGTGGTGGGGATGATGAAGGTGTGACCTAACTAACGCTGGCATGTGATTGGCTCGTGGACAGGAAGCTAGCGGCGGCAGTAAAGCTGGCCCAGGCCACCCAGACCAATGGCACGCTGAAGGGTGCTAACCACGCCCCCTCCTCTGGCCTCCTCCCGCAATGGTAAACACTCACCACCAGGGGGCGCTCTCATCCTCTCGGCTCTCACCCAAGGCCTGTTTCAGTCCTTTAACAATGCATCCTTGCTCCTTTCCTCATCTCCTATAGGCTATTATTTGATCTAAAATGATTGGATGGGTATGAATTAAGTCTCCTCTGATTAGTTGTTACCTATCCTGTCATGTCAGTGATGGAATGGATATTCAAACAGGACCGAGCTAGGAAAGGGCTTCGCGACCAAACGCACCCTGGTCAGAATGCTAAAGTAGTTGATTCGGCATACTTCAGGTCCTTGGTGAGCAAATCGTGCTTCTCTGATGTAATGAATGGGCTCTGAGGGAAGAAAATCAAATGCAGCTCGAGTATTTGAATGTGGTTTTCTCTAAGCTATACAGGAACATGGGGGACACTGCAAGGTGTTCAGTAGGTTGTTGGTACAGTACGAGTTAGCTAGCTAGCGAAAGTCCAATGCTCAATGTTCAATGTAGATGTCGACCACCATTACATCCTGTTCTGTAGTTGTGAACAGTGTTAACAGTGAACCCATGATGCACCAGCGAGCCATGTGACTTCCTGTCCCTGTCAGCCTCTGTTCTCCCAGCATGCCCCTCACCATACCTGTGGTGTCCTGTGATTGGCTAGTCCTAGTCCTTGTCTGCACCCTCTCCACACCCTGATTTAAATTGAAACCCTCTAACAGCAAGTCCTTATAAGTACTTCCTGGTCAGGTAAAGCTCCCTGTTGATATGCCAACGAGACATTCTCAACACACAATGATCTTTTAGCATCTCCTTATATGGAGTGTATGGAGATGGCCTACCACATACGTGACCTAAATAAGCTCGCCCTACCAGTAAACTACCCTACCCCTCCCTGTGACCAGGGGTGTAGAAAATGGGTTAGGATGAGTTTGCTGCTGTTGGAATTTCCCCTAGTGAATGTATAAAGTTCCTGTCTGCCTACCTACCTGCCTTGAGTGTTTGGTAGAGAGAGGAACATGTGTAGATCATGTCTCAGGGATGCCTCCCTCCTGAAAAGGACAGTCACTGCAGACGGTCAGGTGTCATGTTTTGGTTTGAGAGTACGTCTGTGCTCTGTGTCTGTCTGCTGGTGACCTCATCTCTGTTGGCCACCAGGATGACATCATCAGCGCAGGACGGCCATCGCCACGCCCGCTCCCAGACCATGCCCATCATCAGAGCCAAGAACGCCCTGACCAACCCGAAGCTGCTGCACATGATGGAGACGGGTAACACACACACATCCCACACTCCAAACCTCACTGTCTCTTTCACACACACACACACGCTTGGTGGTGTACTGACCCAGAGGTTGCTGTGCTCCCCAGACGGGCCCATCCCTGAGGGAGACTGTCTGAGCCCCACTGACATCGAGGCCAACCTGTCTACCGAGGTGTCCCTCACTGTGCTGGACACCCTGGGGCTGTTCATACAACACCACAAGGTCTGCACATCTCTGTCTGTGTCTCTGGATGTCTCTCTCTCTGTCTGTGTCTATGGATGTCTCTCTCTCTGTCTCTATATAGTGTCACTAGCCAGGCGAGCTTGCTGTTAATACATATTAAAGCATTCACTGCATAAACTGACTGCACTGAAATACTTCAGTTATCTATCGCCCCCTAGTGGACTCACTACCCCAGTAATTAAGTCAATATTATGTACAAATATATCAGTGTCTGTTAATGTTGTTGATTTTAGTGTTGTTTTTGTTTACAGAAGCAGCTGTTGCAGGACGAGGGTCAGAACGCTCTGATAAAGAAGGTTCTGGACACCTACCTTCTCTTCTTCCACATCAACCAGTCCACCGCCACCCTACAGCATGTCTTCGCCGCGCTGCGCCTCTTCATACAGAAGGTATCTGACACACACTTGTCATACAGAAGTCGTACACACACACACGTAGCACACCCTCCAGAACACACATACTGTACACACTCACATTTAAATAACTAAATTCATCATTCATCCCAATAATTTTTACAATTATAAATGCCCCCCCCCCAAACACACCTCCTTCCCTTTCCCCTCCTCCCTCCCTCCCTCCTCCCCCACCCCAGTTCCCCTCTGCGTTCTTCCAGGGCAAGGCGGACCTGTGTGGCTGCCTGTGTTACGAGATCCTCAGGTGCTGTAACCATCGCTCCAGCTCCACCCAGACCGAGGCCTCCGCCCTCCTCTACTTCTTCATGAGGAACAACTTTGAGTTCACCAAGGGCAAATCCATCGTCCGCTCACATCTGCAGGTAGGTCTCTTTTCCTCTCTCTCTCTCTCTCTCTCTCTCTCTCTCACTCTCTCTCTCTCTCTCTCTCTCACTCTCTCTCTCTCTCTCTCTCTGTCTCTCTCTCTCCCTCTTCCTCTCTTTCTCCCTTTACTAGTCTGTGGCTTCATTTCTCTCATTCTTCTCTGTACTCTAAACAGCTCCTGTTCTCCCCTCACTTCATTCTCTCCTCTATTTCTCCTCTCCTCTCTTCCAGGTCATCAAGGCAGTCAGTCAGCTGATAGCTGATGCAGGAATAGGAGGATCCAGGTTCCAACAGTCTCTCGCCATCATCAACAACTTCGCCAACGGAGATGCTCCACTCAAGGTTGGGCCCCACTCACCCACTCTCTCACCCACTCACTCACTCTCTCACTCACCCACTCTCTCACCCACTCACTCACTCTCTCACCCACTCACTCTCTCACCCACTCTCTCACCCACTCACTCACTCTCTCACTCACTCTCTCTCTCACCCACTCACTCACTCTTTCACCCACTCACTCACTCTCTCACCCACTCACGCTCTCACCCACTCACTCACTCGCTCATTACCACTGCATTTACATCACTACGACTGTGTTACAACCGCTAATGAGTTAAAATGGTGCCATTCATGACTCGTGTTACAGCCATGTCACCAAGACCCTAAAACACGGGTGTTGTTTTCAGAACACAGCATTCCCGGCGGAGGTGAAGGATCTGACCAAACGGATCCGGACGGTCCTGATGGCCACGGCCCAGATGAAGGAGCACGAGAAGGACCCGGAGATGCTGGTGGACCTGCAGTACAGCCTGGCCAACTCCTACGCCAGCACGCCCGAGCTCAGACGCACCTGGCTGGAGAGCATGGCCAAGATCCACGTCCGCAACGGAGACCTGTCTGAGGTGCAGAGCTGGGGGCGGGTAGGCGGGGAGGGCAATCATGGGGGTGGGTCATAGGGACAGGCCTGGGGGGGTCTGGGAAGAGTTATGTGTTTTGGCCTGTAAAGGCGTCTGTTTAAATGCATACACTACCATAAGGATGCTATGGTTGTGTCGTGTTACATGGAGAACCTGTGATTTGTCTGTCAGGCGGCCATGTGCTACATCCACATCTCTGCCCTGATCGCTGAGTCTCTGAAGAGGAGAGGTGAGAACACACACTCTCCGCTGACGCCACAAAGCCTCCGCTGTGTGTGTGTGTGTGTGTGTAGGTGTGTGTGCATGTGTGAGCCTCTCCTCTCTCCCGCCAGGCTATCTATCTGTCTATCTATCTGTCTGTCTGTCTGTCTGTTTGTCTGTCTATCCATCCTCATTTTGTCTGCCAGCATATTTGTCTGTACATCTCCAGGGCGACTAGTCTCCGCCACTCGTGGTCACATGGGTGTGTAGCATGTCTATCTGCACGCGTGTGCTGGCAGCTGGCGTGTGCATGCTTCACTGCATGTTAGAGTGCAGCGTGTGTCTCTCTGCCTCTGGGCTAGCATGCTGCGTCCCACAGTTCTGTACTGGAAACACACCCTACTGTACCCTACCGTGTCGTACCGTACCTCACCGCTGGCTTGATGGACTCAACCTGGTCAAATCAACTGGAGTCATTAAGTTAAACTGTAAACCACCTCCTCCTCCTCCTTCCTCTCCTACTCCTCCTCCTGCTCCTGTTGCTCCTCTCCTTCCACTCTCTACTTTTCCCCCTGCTTCCTCTCCTCCTCCCTTGTCCTCCTACTCCACCTGCTCCTCTCCATCCTCTCTCCTTCCCCTCTCCTCAACTTCCTCCTCCTCCTCCTCCTCTTCTTCCTCCTCCTCTTCCCTCTCTCCTCCTCCCCTCCTTCTCCTGCCCCTCTATCTCTTGCTCCTCCCCCCTCCTTTATCCCCCTCATCCCATCCTCCCCTATATACTCCTCCCCTATCTCCTCCTCCCCTCTCCTCTCCCCTCTCCTCCTCCCCTATCTCCTCCCCCCTCTCCTCCTCCCCTTCCCCCTCCTCCTGTCCTCGCAGGCTACTGGAGAGCAGACAAGGCCCGGATGGTGCAGCTGTCCCCAGAAGAGGGTCCTGTCTATAACTGTAGCTCCCTACTAACCCCCCGTGACCACGACAGTGAGTGTGCTACCCTGGGGGATGGGGGGCAGGGGGAGGGGTAGCAGCCCAGAGGAGGTGTGAGGTGGGGTGGGCAGCGAGGAGGGGGTCCTGAGAAGTCTATAGATGGTGGGACGGGGTGGATGTCAGAGAGGTGTAGGGCTGGGCTACCTTACTGGACGAGGGGCCGGGGAGGGTGAGGAGAGGGGAGGGTGACAGGAGAGTGAAAGGACGTAAGGGAAAGGTAGATGAGAGCAGGGTTAGTGGGAGGTGAGGGGAGGGTTAGTGCGAGGTGACAGGAGGGTTAGAAGAGGGTAAGGGGGGGTGCCAGTCTTCATAGCAGGACCAAGCCGTCCATCTCCACCCTCCAGTAGAACACGGGACTGTGGACTGGGCTCCACTGCTCCACCCTGACCTGACCTATCACAGATCCCTTTTGAGAGATCCCCTTTCAGAGATCTCACCTGAGAGATCACCTTAAAGAAATCCCCTTTCAGAGCTCTCACCTGAGAGATCACCTTAAAGAGATCCCCTTTCAGAGATCTCCCCTTTGAGAGATCCCCTGTGAGAGATCCCCTTTAATGGCTCCCCTATGAGAGATCCCCTGTGAGAGATTCCCTTTAATGGCTCCCCTATGAGAGATCACCTTTGAGAGATCTCATGTTTTGTTGTCCACCCTGTGAGAGCTGTGTCTGTTGATGTCTGTTGATGTCCACTCAAGTCAAGTCTCCCTGGATGGACTGTTGGAGAAGCATGTTCACTATGAATGTGCTGAACACCTGATATGGAACACAGTCAGTGTTACTGCAAGCACTGCCCCTCTGTATGTATTTGTGTGTGCGTGTTTGCAGATAGTACGTGTGTGTGAGAAACATTCATTAGTCAGTGTTGGTGTAATACTGGTCCTGTTGCAACAGCAGCAGATGCCTTCGAGTGACTACAACTTCCTGGATTCCCTCCTCTATCCTCCAAGCAGCAATATGTTAGCACAAACACCACAGAGGAAGACCGTATAATACCACAGAGTCGGGGTGGGGCACAAACAAAATGTTATGCTGACTTGTTGTGATGTCATGTCCTGTGCGCCCCCCCCCAGCTTCCTTCTCCATGGGCTGGGCAGCGTTCGTGTGCATCAGCCCCAACGTGAAGGAGGAGGGTGCCATGAAGGAGGACACGGGTACCCAGGACACACCCTATACCGAGGTACACACACACACACCCTACACCGAGGTAGACACACACACAGCATTCACCGAGGTATATACGAGGTATAGGGAGTCAGGTGGCTGAGCGGTTAGGGAGTCGGGCTAGTAATCCGAAGGTTGCCAGTTCGATTCCCGGTCATGCAAACTGACGTTGTGTCCTTGGGCAAGGCACTTCACCCTACTTGCCTCGGGGGAATGTCCCTGTACTTACTGTAAGTCGCTCTGGATAAGAGCGTCTGCTAAATGACTAAATGTAAATGTAATGTAAAATACACACACACACATCCACCCTTAGCTTCTACACATCATTGTGTGTGCAGGACACCCTGGTGGAGCAGCTGGAGCTGTGTGTGGACTACCTGTGGAAGTCAGAGAGACACGAGCTCATCGCTGACATCAACAAACCCGTCATCGCCGTCTTCGAGAAGAGGCGGGACTTCAAGGTGATCTCACTGAGTTTCTCTGCAGTACACAGAGTGTGTTTGTGTGTGTGTGTTAGACGTGTGTGAGACGCACAAAAGACATTAATGTGTGGATGTGTATCTTTGTATGTGTGTGCGTGTGTGGATGTTTGCCTTGGTGTGGGTGTATGTGTGTATACAATTGTGTGTGTGTGTCTATCTGTGTGTGTGTGTGTGTGCGGTCGTGTGTGTGTGCACAACAGAGGCTGTCGGAGCTCTACTACGACATCCATCGTTCCTACCTGAAGGTGACAGAGGTGGTGAACTCTGAGAAGCGCCTGTTTGGAAGATACTACCGCGTGGCCTTCTACGGACAGGTGAGAACACACTTCACACTTCACACACACACACTCACACACACTCACACTCCGGAGACCTGAAACAATGGTGAGGAAAACATCGGTTAAGCTTCTGGACTAGACTCAGAAACAGAGAGAGAAACAGAGAGAAGGTGGGATGAGGAAAAGAAACGAGAGGAGAGAGAGAAAGAGGGGAACTCATCTCTTTAGTCTGTAACTCCTCCATCTGCTCTTCTCTCTTCTTTTCGGTTCTCTCTATCCAGGCTGCGGTAAGTGTTTTCTTCTCTTTCGTTCCAGTTTTCCTTTCTTCCTCTCTAACCTCCTCTCCTCCTCCCTCTCTCCTCTCTCCTCCATGGTTGACCACTGCTCTAACTAACCTGCTACTCCAGACCCCTGTGACCAGACACCTGTTTGCATATTAATAAACAGACATGCTTGATGTGTGTGTGTGTGTTATATGACCCTCCATATATAATCTTCAATAATTCTTACCTTTGAAGATCCCATTATAAGGTCCTTCAGGATCCAATGTTTATATACAGTATATTCTATTCTTAGAGAGATGTGTTTGTGGTTATTTTTTAGAAGACTGACAGGTAAAGATAACCTTCACTGACCCTTGAACTTTGATCCCATCGTGTTTGGAGAATGACCTCTTACTCAGCCACAGCCTAACACTGACGTCCTGTCCGACCTAATAAACTGCAGACTGACATGTGTGGTAACAATGTTCAGCCACTAGGTGGTGATGTGAGGCCACATGTACCATTAGCTAGAACGTTGATGTTTACAAACCCTCTCCTTGTAGGAGCACAGTCGCATCACAGATACACATTCTCAAACACGTTTACACTCACGCTGTCTCACACACAGACATCTCACTACACGCACACTCTCACACACACTCTGTCACACACACTCATGAGCGACGTGCTCTCTCAGGGCTTCTTTGAGGAGGAGGAGAGTAAGGAGTTCATCTACAAGGAGCCCAAGCTGACCGGTCTGTCAGAGATCTCCCAGAGGCTGCTTAAGCTCTACTCAGACAAGTTTGGAGCCGACAATGTCAAAATGATCCAGGACTCCAACAAGGTGAGTCAACCATGAGTCCAATACTGGCTGTGTGTTAGAGTGTGTGAGTTTGGGTGTGTGAGAAAGTATGTGAGATTGAATGTGTGTGTGTGATTCATGTTCCCTACAACCATGTCAAATCCTGTCCCTTCATCCATGTCATTTCCTGTTTCTGTCAGGTGAACCCCAAGGACCTGGACCCCAAGTTCGCCTACATCCAGGTGACCTATGTGGTCCCCTTCTTCGACGACACGGAGCAGCAGGAGAAGAGGACGGACTTTGAGCGCCATCACAACATCAACCGCTTCGTGTTTGAGACGCCGTTCACCCTCTCTGGGAAGAAGCATGGAGACGTGGAGGAGCAGTGCAAGAGACGCACCATCCTGACCAGTAGGTTTACTATCATGCTGACCAGTAGGTTTACTACCATCCTGACCAATAGGTTTACTACCATCCTGACCAGTAGGTTTACTACCATCATAACCAGTAGGTTTACTACCATCCTGACCAGTAGGTTCATCATCCTGACCAGTAGGTTTACTATCATCCTGACCAGTAGGTTTACTATCATGCTGACCAGTAGGTTTACTATCATGCTGACCAGTAGGTTTACTATCATCATGACCAGTAGGTTTATTACCATCATGACCAGTAGGTTTACTACCATCCTGACCAGTAGGTTTACTATCATCATGACCAGTAGGTTTACTACCATCCTGACCAATAGGTTTACTACCATCCTGACCAGTAGGTTTACTACCATCATGACCAGTAGGTTTACTACCATCCTGACCAGTAGGTTCATCATCCTGACCAGTAGGTTTACTATCATCCTGACCAGTAGGTTTACTATCATGCTGACCAGTAGGTTTACTATCATGCTGACCAGTAGGTTTACTATCATCATGACCAGTAGGTTTACTATCATCATGACCAGTAGGTTTACTACCATCCTGACCAGTAGGTTTACTATCATGCTGACCAGTAGGTTTACTATCATCATGACCAGTAGGTTTACTACCATCCTGACCAGTAGGTTTACTATCATCCTGACCAGTAGGTTCACCTTCATGACCAGTAGGTTTACTATCATCCTGACCAGTAGGTTCACCTTCATGACCAGTAGGTTTACTATCATCCTGACCAGTAGGTTTACTATCATCCTGACCAGTAGGTTTACTATCATGCTGACCAGTAGGTTTACTATCATCATGACCAGTAGGTTTACTATCATCATGACCAGTAGGTTTACTATCATGCTGACCAGTAGGTTTACTATCATCCTGACCAGTAGGTTTACTATCATGCTGACCAGTAGATTTACTATCATCCTGACCAGTAGGTTTACTATCATCCTGACCAGTAGGTTTACTACCATCCTGACCAGTAGGTTCACCTTCATGACCAGTAGGGGTACTATCATCATGACCAGTAGGTTTACTACCATCCTGACCAGTAGGTTCACCTTCATGACCAGTAGGTTCATTATCATGACCAGTAGGTTCACCTTCATGACCAGTAGGTTCATCATCCTGACCAGTAGGTTCACCTTCATGACCAGTAGGTTCATTATCATGACCAGTAGGTTCACCTTCATGACCAGTAGGTTCACCATCCTGACCAGTAGGTTTACCAAGTTCATGACTAGTAGGTTTATCTGAAGGTACTGATAGTGGTACCACCATAGGTCACAAAGCATGTGTGTGTGTGTGTGTGTGTGTGTGTGTGTGTGTGTGTGTGTGTGTGTGTGTGTGTGTGTGTGTGTGTGTGTGTGTGTGTGTGTGTGTAGCGAGCGCCAGCTTCCCGTACCTGAAGAAGCGTGTGCAGGTGGTGGAGCAGCACAGCACAGAGCTCAACCCTCTGGAGGTGGCTGTGGACGAGATGTCCCGCAAGGTGTCCGAGCTCAACCAGCTGTGCAACATGGCTGAGGTGGACATGATCAGGCTCCAGCTCAAACTACAGGGCAGCGTCAGCGTGAAGGCAAGGCCCTGCCCAGCGACACACACGCTTACACACACGCACACACACACACAGGGACACACACACACACGGACACACACACACACGGACATACACATGGACGCATGCACACACCACACAGACGAGACACCCGCTCGCCCACACGCTTTCTCTTTCTTACTCCATCTCTCCTTCCCTCCCGCCTTTTCCCCTCTCTTCCTCCTGCAGGTTAATGCAGGGCCTATGGCGTACGCCCGAGCCTTCTTGGAGGAGAAGAATGCCAAAAAGTACCCAGACAACCAGGTCAAACAGCTCAAGGAGATCTTCAGGTATCCCTCAGCACACTCTCAGATCACATATCTAGGTGTGGACATGTATTGTCAAGAGGAGCAGTACCAAAGAGGTCCAGTGTACCTGTACTTGTACTATTTACAAATGGATATACATTTGAAACTTGAACTAAAAACTATCCAATTCCATCCAAAGGCATTTTGGTCTGCACTTGTTGATAACTCCACTTGGAAATCTAAAACAAACTGAGAGGTTCCAGACTAATACGCATTTACAAATTGGTCTGGCGGTGCCAGGCTATGAGAAAATGTCCCAGGCAGGGTCGTGGTGTCTTACTTGCGTGATCCTCTCTATCGCCCCCTGCAGGCAGTTTGCAGAGGCGTGCGGCCAGGCGCTGGACGTCAACGAGAGACTGATCAAGGAAGACCAGCTGGAATACCAGGAGGAGATGAGGTCTCACTACCGAGACATGCTGTCTGAGCTCTCCACTGTCATGAACGAGCAGGTCCGTCTGCCCTCTACCTGCTACACACACACACACGTTCATACTCTTTCTTCTCTTTCTAGTGTCATCTATTGTATCAAGCTTTTTCTAGACTTTTAATTTTTATTTCCCGCTTGTGGTCTTCTCTTTTTTTTCTCCACGCTTCGCTCCTCTTCTCACCTGCTCTCCTTCTTTCCCTTTCCTTCCTCTCTCTTTCCCTCCTCTCTCTCCTCCTCCTCTTTCTTTCCCTCCTGTCTCTCTCTATGTCTCTCTCTCTTCTTCTCTTCATGTCTTCTTCTCTGTGCTCAGCTTCATAGAGGTTCTCTCTCCTCTGCTGCCTGCTCTTCTCCTGCTCTCTCTAACACTGTCTCTAAGACTGGTAGGTCTCTCTCTCTCACACACGCACACACACACACACGTAAAAACACACACGGTGGCCATGTGTACTTTTGTCATTGTCATTGTCCTGGCACCAACCACGTCTCTCTCTTTCTTTTCCCCACAGATCCCTTACACAAGACAACCCGGAACGGAACGACACAGCGGCTTTTAAACGGCCATTAGGATCGCTGGATACTGGCCAGTGCCCCGGAGAATCTGAAACGTATAAATGTATTGGTACAGAGCAGTGACTGATGGGAAATGTAGTCCTAAGGTGAAGGAGGAAGTGTCCAGCAGTGTGTAGATGTGATGGTGGTAGTCATAGATACCAGGCTGTTGGAATGGTACTTTGTTTTGGTTTATGTATGCTCTTTCCTCTAAGACCACCTCAGCTCTTAGTCTGTATACACACACGCACGCACACATTCACTTTAGACACACACACGCACACATTCACTTTACACACACATATATACACACGCACACATTCACTTTACACACACATATATACACACGCACACATTCACTTTACACACACATATACACACGCACACATTCACTTTACACACACATATACACACGCACACATTCACTTTACACACACATATACACACGCACACATTCACTTTACACACACATATACACACACACACAGACACATGGACTTTACACACATGCAATACATCAACAAACCCATACTCACTATACATATAAAACACACACACGCGCCTTCTCTCCAAAACCCTGACCCTTTAGAAAACAGTGACCTTATTGAGCTTGAGGTGCGTTCAACTGAACAAACATTTAACCACAGTATTTGTTCAATATTACCTACAGTGTTTCCATTTTTGCTGTTAAACCATTTTATTTTCTGCCAACTTTGACTGTTACATAAGGTTTTATCTGATGACAGTTGGAAATGTGAACTCGGATATTAGTGTCAGTCACATGACCTAATCAACCCCACCTGATTGGTTGAACCCACCTCTAGTTCCTGTCTGAATGTAGAGCAGTACAGTGCTAACACACCCGGGCTCTCTGCAGCTCAACCCTTTTCAAAACGCAAAGTTTTATGTTTTATAACATTTCTATGACCGATAAAGTTACTGTTGTTGTTATTATTTCCAGTACTGTTTTGAATTGTAAATAAGAATTATTAATATTTAAAATGTTTCTTTTTTATAAAAAAAAACAAAACCAAAAACAATATATGAATATTTGTTTAGCTAAATTAAAAAAGGAATAAACTAAAGTTTTATGTATAACCTTTAAATAAAATTTGTTAATGTCCAAAATCAGAGGGGTGATAATTATTTTCTTGAAAGTATACAGTTATCAAATATTAAAGTTTAGGGTCATCTTTCTTCTTATTCTTTCTCCCTATCTCTCTTTTCCTCCCTATCTCTCAACGTCTCTCTCCCTCCCCCTCTCCCTCCATCCCTCCCTCAGATGCCCTACATTCACTGACAGTCATCAGTATTCTAGTCAGGTGATTGAGGCTAATTGCTCTGTTGTTCTGTCAGATTCAGGAGCCCATCTCCTTGCGGTGGCCCCAGCTGTGCTTGCCCATTGCCTCATTTCCTGTCCACGCCGCCGGCCGTCACCATGTGCAGGCGGGCCTCGCCACCCAGTAATTATAGATAATTGCCAGCTCTTCAGGTGCTGAATGGACAGGGGTGGTGGGGAGGCGGGGGGTGGAGGGGTGAGGGAGTGTCTTTGTCTTTGTTTTGCTTCACAAACCATCTGGGGGGAAACACTTGTAGTCTCTTTAAATTGATCTCTCAGGTGTGGAAGGACACTGGCTAATCAGGAAGGAGACTTAAGGAGTCTTACTGAGCCTTGCTAGGGTAACTACAGTACCCTAACCGACCACTACGCAACTAAAGAAAACCTCAAACAGCAGATATGGAGGATCCTTAACATAAATAAGCGTTACTTAGGTTGACTCCTGTTTGTCTGCTGTCTGATTCCTGTCTTGACTTTTATTAGACTCCTATTTGACTCCTTTCTCTTGTATTACTCCTGTTTGAGTCTTATATGACTCCTGTGGGACTCCATTCTGACTCCTGTGTGCTGACTCCCGTCCTGGCCAGTGTGAAGGAAGAAGTCACGCCCCATGAGCTTTGTCTTCAAAGCAGAGGGATCAAAGGGGTCAGGGTCCTTTGATGAAGGTAGCCCTTTATGTCTCTGATATGGAAGCAGCTAGCAACCACATGATGCAACTTCACCCACCCTATGTTTACCTTCTCATCCTCCCCCTCTGCCTACCTCTTCCCCCTCTGCTACTCCTCTTATCCCCTCCTTACCTTCTCATTCACCCCCTCTCTTACCCCTCTTATCCCCTCCTTACCTTCTCATCCTCCCCCTCTCTTACCCCTCTTATCCCCTCCTTACCTTCTCATTCACCCCCTCTCTTACCCCTCTTATCCCCTCCTTACCTTCTCATCCTCCCCCTCTCTTACCCCTCTTATCCCCTCCTTACCTTCTCATTCACCCCCTCTCTTACCCCTCTTATCCCCTCCTTACCTTCTCATTCACCCCCTCTCTTACCCCTCTCATCCCCTCCTTACCTTCTCATTCACCCCCTCTCCTACCGTCCCCACCCTCTGTAACCACCCTCACCTTGACGTCCCCACCTCTCCTCCACTACTTTATCAACCTTTACATAGCACTGTAAACCCCTGCAGTACCTGGAAGGCCCCTCAGGGGGCGCTACAGGCAGTGTTTATCGGGTTAACCTGGTATCAGAATGAACCGTCACCAGATTTTCTCTATAAAATGTATCATGCTATCCAGGCTCCTCTCAACCACTGTGACCTGCCCTAGTAGTGTGGGAAGGAGTGGAGAGTGTGTGTGTGTGTGTGTGTGTGTGTGTGTGTGTGTGTGTGTGTGTGTGTGTGTGTGTGTGTGTGTGTGTGTGTGTGTGTGTGTGTGTGTGTGTGTGTGAGTGAGTGTGTGTGGACTCTCAGAAGCCAGTTAGGATAGATTTCCACTTCAAAGTGCCTGGCAGACAGAAAAAAGTCAGACTTGTTTAAACAGCCCTGGATTAAACCAGGACATGCCTGGTGGAGACTCCTGCTTTCCACATCTCTACTGCCTGTCTGTCTGACTACCTGTCTCTGTCTGCCTGCCTGAAACAGCCTCTCTGTCTGCCTGCCTGCCTCCACCCTGAGATCAATAAAGTACCAACCCTATTCTGCTCTCCCCTCATCTGTAAGAAGCTGCTGTCAGTGCTCCTCGCTCAAGTGTACCTGTGTTGCTGTATTCTCCAATCCTGGGTTAATTACATAGATCAATTACCCTGAAGCACTTGAGAGTAGTCAGGTAAGTTTAAAATACCTCACAGTTGGCATCTATGAAACTGATCCGTGGGTGTCATTACCCTGGATCAAAACAAGTGCACATTAAGTATTTGGCAGTGTTTGTACACAATAATTGACACAGGTCTGGTATTTTCCACTTGGCGTTGAGCGGACTGGAGATGAGGAGCTAATAACTTATTGATGCTAAGCCTCGTGCTGAAACACAGAGCATGAAAACAGGTTAAGTGTTCCTGGACAGACATACAGCCTGAGCTTCAGGACAGGATAAAAGGATCTCTCTCTCTCAATCAGTCGATTTTTTTCTTTCTTTCTTTTGAGTTCTTTCTTTCCCATTTTCTCCTTTGGAGTTTCTCCTATTCTCCCCCCCTCCCTCTCCCCCCATCCTATACACATGACCTGAGGTGTAAAGTGAGGGCGCTTGAGTTTCTCCCCTATCAGTAGAGGGGTGATAGGGTTTCTATTGTACCCCCCCCCCCCCCCCCCCCCCGCCCCCTCCTCACACACACCTCCCCAGGACAGGCTTGTCAGGTTGTATGCATATGAGGGTAATTACCTGTCATTACCTCCTTTGTGTGTTCCGCACGATGATTCCATTTGATGTTGATCGGAGGGATGTGTTTTCTTGTGTTTATCAAAAGCCTGCTGGGCTTTTTATGTGTTTCTGGTGGGTTTTCTCTGTAATCATTGGGGTGACCTCATGACCCTGGAATGCTTTATTTAGGAAAACATGAATAAACATGTGGGTGGACTAGGACAAAATGGAACACACACACACACTTTCTCTGACACACACTCTCTCTGTGTGTGACACAGACACACAAACTGTATACACACATACATATAATCCAAGATAAAGCAGATATTGGGTTAATTAAATATGCCCGTCCCCCACAAACAGCCTTGTTTTTGACCCGGCAAGATTAGTTCACCTAGGAACTAATCTTGGAAGGTCTGGATTTATCTCTGTCACACACTGAAAGGTATTATCAATATTTCAGGCCTGGTGTAGTGGAGAAGTAGACCCTTAGCCATGTGGGGAGGGGGTGGCGGCCTCTTCAGTTCTTCTACAATCTTCACTTCTGATCAAACACACTTGGTCAGTTTACTTAATTTAACTTCCACTGCTCATCCAACTAAACCTTGACACATAGGGTTAGGGTCATTTTTTGGTATAGCCAATAGTATAGGCCTATGTTCTTTTTCATGCCCTGTGCACATTTCATTTCCGGCCACAACGTCCATGAAACTGAACCTGGTCGGTGCCAAATTAATAAAACATCGGTTGTGTCCCAGTGGCCGCTCACCCGAGCCGCATGTGCTGTTGTGGTGGTGAAAGGCGACATAGTCTGCCTCGAACAAGATCTAGACTGAGATTGAAAGAGAGACACATACAGAAGACTGGCAGGACTGGAGACGGCAACATGTTAAACGCTCAGCAAAGCGAGTTCCTAATGCACGAGTCCGCGGTGTTCGGCAAGCCTTGGTACTGGCAGCGGAACTCGGGCACCATGGAAAGCAGGCGCAGCCTTGCGCACGTCGTCATGGAGATGCGAGACGAAATCAAGAAGCTTGAGACCGAGAACAAGGTGTTGCGCGGGGAAATCGGTCAACCTTCGTTTGGGAGCGAGCCAGTGGAACCGAGCCCGGTTGTGCAGGCCGGGGAGGGAGACAACCCACAGCACATCAACTTGAGGCGAAATGTTTCCGCGCCCGCACTGGAGGGGCAATACAAAGGTAAAGTTGAAGCCATTTGCTGCAAGTGTTGTTGTTTTTTGATCAGTTAGCCTAAATTTGACTTACATGTTATAACTCTACATATGATGCTAGTTTCTTGGATCAAAATTGATTTTAAATGATCATCAGTATAGTTCTCAGTTATCCTGGAAGTAAAACTGATGAGGCGGTATCTTCTCTGTTCGTAGAGAACTTTGTGATGACGGTGAGGAGATACTCTGTAGCCTCCCACATTCACACGGCTCCATGGAGCCGTGAGGTGGCCGGGGCAGAGGCCAGGGCAGGGGCAGGGGCCGGGGCAGGGGCCGGGGCAGGGGCAGAGGCTGGGGCAGAGGCCGGGGCTGGGGCCGGGGCAGGGGCCGGGGATGGACGGGTGGCAGGGAGGGGGGCCACCGTTCCCAGCTGGGGGAAGCTGCAACAGGAAGTCCACATAAACAACTCCAACATCTCCAGAAACCCGTCACCGGACGAGGGGTTGGCCCCGGCCAAAGGGAGGATTACCAACAGATGCTCGCTTCAGGAGTACGTCAACAAGAACAGGTGTGTAAGAACACGTTTAAATATAGTTATTCATGTTTACATAGTTTACCTTTATTATGGGTTTTTATGTTTTTTTTTGTCTTCTGAATTCTTTTGAGGCTCATGCAAGTGCACCCCTCTCCTACATTCTTTCAGCCAGCTCCTCGGTTAATTCCCTCTAAATATCATCAGAGATCACTACACCTCTGTTGTTCTCTGTCTCTCAGGGCTAAAGTGAAGACCGTGACCTTCCTACTACCTGTGGACGACATCTACACCATCCGGCCTGTTCTGGCCAGTCCCCTACTGGACAAGAACCCAGACGAACAGGACGCCATCACCGAGACGGACTCCTGAAGGGAGGAACACGATCAGAATCTGAGTTGGAACTTTGTGTTTTAGGCCCATAGCCTTTATTAACACAAAGGGGGAGGATGATTGATTAATTGATTGATTGGCCAAGAGATTGCTGGGATTGGATTCTTGGTCACGTGTGGGTCTTAGTATGTAGGTTAGGAGACAATAACATCAAGCCCATAAAACTCTATCTAGGTCTGTGTCAGTTGACACGATTTTCAGGTCAGCCAAGAGACTGATTTTATCGCACTTGACCACACACACACAGACTCCGGTTACACACGCTGTTGTTTCCATCCGGTGATCCGGACACCATTATCCACGTCGCTGGGTGACAAGCCGCCGGCGTGGATCAGGTGACCAGACTGGGCTGTCCGGTGGCGGGAGTAACCATGGTGACGCCCTCAGCAGGCGGACCTGTCCGGGGGGTGGGGGGGCTCCTTTTTCAGCAGGGGCCTCGCCAGCGACATCATTTATTGATGTGGATGTTATGTCTGAGTCAACCGGGGGGGGGGGGGGTTGTCTGGTCCTCGGGGCCTCCGTGTGGTCGTCAAGGACACCAGGAGAGAACAGAAGATGATTGTTCACCAGTTCACCTGTTTTCATTATCACAAACATCATATCTTCTGTTGGGGCTTTCTTCTTCTCTCTGTCGGAGTGTCTGATAGGCTGGTCTGGTCGATGAGCATCTGATAGGCTGGTCTGGTCGATGAGAAATGGTCCCCTGCACCGTGAGGTCAAAATGATGCTGTTGTGGGGATCATAGATGTCAGGTGTAATGACTGTCTAAATGTTTTTTCATGTCACATTTATTTTGCCACCGATAAACTGTTGTATTGCTTGGTATGTATGTTCCTCATGAGCTTTTTTTCAACATACATATTTACATTATAGAACAAAACACATCCACTCACAGATAATCATCAATAACTATTATATACTAGATCATAAAGGATTCCTCATGAGGAAACACCACCCATTCATTTTGCCCAGCACTGCCTCTGAGTCTCATGTCAAATGTCCCCAACATCTTAACTCAAGACCCTTCTTTAGACTGAAGGACACTTCAGGATAAACTTCTGTAAGGTCAAGATCCACTGAGTAAAGCCTTTTCATATGTGCTATAGTATGTACAACTAACTCCAAATAGGCACATTTTCATGATGGCAAAGTAAATTTATTTTAAGCATAACTTTGTAAGATAATGCTGGCCCATTAATATGGCATGTTCCATACAAAACCTGGTTTCAGAGTTCACTGACAAGTATTGGCACAGTGCAGCAGTACAATGTATGTTGATCAGTCACATGTTGATCCAAATCAAACATCCCCAAAACTCACAGTAGCACACAAAATCTGGTGCGGGTGTGTTTGTTCCGAGACACTGAAGCAGCCTCAGCGACAACAGAGGTGGCGCACAAAACAACTCTGGTCAACTGTTGGTTGTTACTGTCCACACATCTATTTTCTGATTGGTCAGTGTGTTTGATATCGTCTGATGGGTTCCGGAGCTTGTCTCCTGATTGGTCCTCACTGTGTAGACTGCCGTAGCTCTCAGAGTCCCGGGGAGGTTTGCTCAGGGGGGCGGAGGGGGGCTGGGGGGAGGGAGGGGGCTCGCTCAGGTTGTCTGCGTACCTCATGGGCACGGTGGGGTGTCTGTCCTCTTTCCTCGCCCGCCGCTGCACCTCTGGAGAGGGAAGAAAGATAGGAACAGGGAGACAAGAATAGCAGGACAAAAAGGTTTTAATTTAACCCACTGAGACAAGCAAGGACATGCGAACAAGGACAGGTAGGAAGCCAGACAGACAGACAGACCTGGTGCCCCTGGGTGGTGGTGGGCCCCCTCCCCGTCCGTGGTAGAGAGGGCAGAGTGGCGTCCAGCCGGGCGTCCGGAGCGCTCCTCGGGCTCAGACAAACCTAGCAGCTGCAGCTCGCTGACACGCAGGTTCTTCTCCAGGAAGTAGGTGGTCATCTTGCCCTTCCCCTTCACCTCGATTTCTCCACGCTCCTGCAGCAAGAAGCCCTTATCGTACAGAGCCCTGGAGACACGCACACACACACACACACACACACATGAAATACACAGACACACTCACAAACATTAATAAAATACACACACATTCATACACACATGCAAACATATTCATACAACACACACACATCTTCATGTCTTGTTGTCTGTGGGGGGGTGTTCTGTGTGAGACAGACAGCTTACTGGAACACACTGGGGCTCAAGTGGATCTTGTTGGGCAGGCCGTGGCTTTCCATGCGTGAGGCAGTGTTGACCGTGTCTCCAAACAGACAGTACCGAGGCATCTTCTCCCCCACCACCCCCGCCAGCACCGGCCCACAGTGCAGACCCACTCGGATCTGCACTCCAGAGACAGAATGGAAGACAAGATCAGAATGGAAAAATAGAATATGAAAGAAGAGAATAGATGAGATTGCAATACAGTATTGTGTGTGTGTGTGTGTGTGTGGGGAATAGAACAAAAAGGATTAGAAAACAATAAAACATAATACAATCTAACCAGCTTGAACCAGACTACAAAGGCTATAGTGCCCCCTCTGACATGACTGTACTGTACCTGTATGGGCGGTCTGGAATGGGTGACCTTTGACCTGACCGTACCTGTATGGGCTGTCCAGTGACAGGGTTGATGACCTCCTGGGCAGCCAGCACCATGCCCAGGGCAAAGTTGGCCACCCGCTCTGCGTGGCTGGATACTGGGATGGGCACCCCACCAACCACCATGTAGGCATCCCCAATAGTCTCCACCTGGACACAGACACAGAGAGATATGTAGACCCAGGCACAAACACACAACGTGGGAAAGTAAAAGTAGGTCAATTCAAATTCTCTAACAGTCACAGATCCAGATCTTAGTCTCCTAGGCTCTGTCTGTCCCATAACAGTCCTTAGCGACCTGTGTGTTACCTTGTAGACCGTGTGGACGGTGGTGAGCCGGTCGAAGCGCAGGTACATGGAGTTGAGCATGTTGACGATGTCCAGGGGCTCACACTGGGAGCAGATGGTGGTGAAGGTGACCACATCACTGAACAGGATGGTGCACTCCTTAAACTCACCTGGGAGACACACACACACACAAGTTCACACACACACGCACACACATACTCACACAGGCACACTCACACGCCTCGACTTCAACCCCTTCCAGGCACCCCCTCCAACCTACCTGCCGCAAACCTCAACCCCACTCCATGACTAACCTCTACCCCCCCCACTCCCCCCCCCCCACCCCTCCACGTACCCGCCTCCACCGTCTTGCCCTCCTTCAGCTGGTTGGCCACGTGGCGCGGCAGCATGGCGTACAGCAGCGTCTCCGTCTTCCTGCGCTCCTCCTCCAGGTGCTGCGACAGCAGCCGCAGCTCCTCCTTCTTCCTCTCCAGCTGGCTGGACAGCTCCATCTCCGCCAGCCGCTGCTGGTTGAGCAGGATGAGGTCGCGGGTCACGTCGTGCGGGGCGATGTCCGACAGGTGCATGCTGCGCTCCTCCAGCTCCTCCAGGCTGCGCAGCAGAGGGGACGCCTGGTACAGCATGCGGCCCTCCGACGCCATCCACAGCATCTGACCTGAGAACAGCCCCGGTGAGGGAAGCAGACAAGGACAGGGCACGCAGGCATCGCGTGTGTGCTGGCTGTGTGCGCCTGTGTGTGTGTGTGCGTGTGTGTGTGTGTGTCAGTGTGTGTGTGTGTCCTCTCACCTCTCAGCTGCAGCATGGGTCGTTCCCTCCAGGCCTCAGGCATCATGTTCCTCCTGGTCTGCAGCACAAAGTGGCTGTTGATGAACTTCCTGATGCTGGAGATGGTGAAGGTGACCTCCGGGTGCAGGATGAGGAAGTACTGGTCCAGACAGATGTTTCTGGTCTGCAGACCGGGGACGATACGCTGGAGGTTCACCCCTGCCTGACACACCCTCAGCTAGGGGGGCGGCGGGGGGGGGGGGGGGGGGGGGGGGGGGGGGGGTTGTCAAGAGAGAGAAACCGATGAGGAGAGAGAAAGGGCCAGAATGAGTGGAAGAGGGAGTGTGTGTAGAAATTGAACAAGGGCCAGAGACATGAGGAAAGAGAGAAAGAAAGAGGATGGTGGATGACAAAGGAAAAGCTATGTGGCATCACATTGTACACATGGAGAGGGTAGAGCAGAGTGTTTCTTGGCCTGTGTGTTTGTATGGTGGGACGAGTGAGTCTCAGTTGTTACCTGTTCATCAAACACCAGGTGGAAGGGGAAGGCGTTGCAGAAGGTCTTCAGGTCGACACACAGACTCTCAGGGTAGACTGGCTCAAAGCCCCTCAGAAGCTTACCTGGGTGGGGGGGGGGGGGGGGGGTTGGTGATATTGACACACTGGATGTAGATGGGGTGTGGGTTCAGACCCAGGGATGGTTTCGATAAAGGACTGGCACATAATATACAGAGGATACATACCCTTCCCCAGCCTCACCAGACCCCGGACCATCTCCCAGTGGCTCCTGTAGAGAGAGCAGCCCGGGGGCCGCCTCCTCGGACAGGGGCCTGGAAGGTCCTGGGGGGAGTGGGGATAGGGGTGTTATACAATACCTGTTTATGTCCTCATTTGATCAAACTAGTTGTATGAGACAACATTAGCTAGCTAGTGAGCTGTGATTGGGTGGTATGTAGGTTTGAGGAGATGCAGAGGAATCTGGAAAGAGTACTATAGAAACAACATCAAAGTTGTACCTCCTGGGTCAAGTGCATGGCGTTCCTCCTGGTGTGGCTCCGCGGCGGCTCAGACGGGGTCTGGTGTTGGGTCTCGCCGCTGCTTACGGGATTGGTGACTAAGGGCCGCTGGGTGACAAGGAAGACGACGTGCTCCTTCTTCCCTGTCCGCTCGAGCTCCTCGATCCGGTTAACGATCTCCATCGTTATGTCACTGTTGAAGAAATCTCTCGCAACAGCGCCAATAATACCTAAGTGTAAAATTGCATGTTCGGACGTTACGCACCGAAAACGAATACAGTTTACGCTTGTCTGCTGCGCGCTGTATAACGTGATGTGAAGCAATGAACATGTATTTAATCAGAGACACGTCATTGTAGTTCATGTATGTACCAGGCACGATGTGGCACAGGCCGCGCCGGTCTGAATAGTAATGAAGATACATGGTGCCTTCGAGGTTCCTTTCCACACGAAATGATGGGGCATTCATTTCCTGCGAGCCATTTATGTTAATATGTTAATAAACGTTACCCCAGTTGTTACATTGTCACACAAACACACACTGGAATAAAACATAATGCTGGACACGCCCCCCGCCCCCATCCCCCCATTAAGCATCTAAGATGAACACACACTGGACCTTGTAAGAAAGAGCCAGGTAACTGTGGAGGGCGTCCAGATTCTCTATGAACTCGAACAGACTCCCCCCCAGAGTTCGCAGCATGTGGTCGTATCCGGACCGTTTACAGAACTCGAAGAAGTATTCTCCGAACTGTCTCAGAACCACCTCCGGCTTAACGTCTGACAACAAATCGAAAAACAAAAGGAAGTTACAGAAAGAATTATGTGTGATGACTTTCAATGACGCATGAAGATAATTACCCAGCAATTTGCAGGCCTCGCTGACCAGCCGCATCGTGATGTCATCAGGGTACACCTCGTACGTCAGGAAGGTATCCTGAACGCCTGCTTCATCTCTGAACATGATGATGAAGACGATGATGATGATGATGATGATGATGGGGTATGTGATGATGACAAGGAGATGGTGATCGTAACGCCATGTTCCGTTTGTCTACAAAAATAAAACATCGTTTCGAATGGTTGTCCAGGTAAACTTATCCAGGAAAAATATATCGATAGTTACCTGAGTTTTACCCACGTCTTTTCACCAAATTTCTCGACAACCAAAGACTTCAGACAGGTGTTGATAAACCCGTACTGTAGACAGAGCAAATGTCTTACTTGAACCCATGTTTAAGACTGTTATAAAGTCCACTGTAACAACCAATACCTACCCAATCAAATCGCCTCAGTGATTAATCAATTAAATGATGTATAGACTCAGTTTCTAATTTACAACAAACACTGAACATCCATAACGAAACTTACCATCTTTATAAGCTAGTTTACCAAAGCGGTTTATTTACAAACCATTGATTCTACAAGGTTACACTGGAACGTTGACGAGCAGTTTAGACGAAAAGGAGCGCTCATCTTCACTGACGCTCCTCAGTCCAAAGACGGGAGCAGAAATTTAAAGTTGAAACAAATTTACCAGTTATAGAATTATATTTTTCTCCTTATTTAATTCACACAAACGGATGACCAAATGAGGGCGTTGGGAGAAGCGTCCATTCGGCTGGACTACCCCGGTTCGGCGGTGCGCGGGCGTATAGAGGTGCGTCAAAGGAGCTGTCCCGGTGACGGTGGTGCTGAAATGAGCTCCCGAAGACGTGGAGATAGGGGTTACCGCTAGTCCCGTAATCAGTTTTACTGGATATCAAGTAAAAAACGAATTATTGTCCAAATAATGGCAATTATGAGGCACTGAATATGATTCAAAATGCAAAACACAGATTCCGCGAATAAGAATACAAAATAAATATGTTTATTTCCAAATGCAGCGCACCATTGCTAATATATCATTTGAAATGATTCTGAACACACCCACACACACCCACACACACATTCTGTCCCTGATATCCCATAATAAGGCTAGGACGAGTCGGGTTGACCCAAGAAAACCTCTGTACATAACTACCTGCACCCACAGACGGTCTCCATATGAGTATAGACAGTAAAATGTTGTTTCACACTGTTGTCAGGTGCAAAGTGACGACAGTTGTGTTGCAGTCAGGTTCTTAGTGAAGATGGTTGAGCTGGGGTCAAGTTTATAACAAGGATGGTTATGTTGTGGTCAGGTTCATGCTGAGGATGACGGTTGTCTTGCTGTCGTAGTAAGGACAGTTGCCTTTCGGTCAGGTTTGTAAGGAGGATGGTTGTGTTGAGGTCATGTTCGTAGGGAGCTCTGGAGGGCTTTCATGTCACGGAGCAGTTTCAGATTGTTCTTACTGCGGTCGCCCGGACCAACTTTGACCACTCCGGCTGAGCGACCGCGAGTAGTCACTGTGGTTGTGACCCTGACCTCACCTCTGCCCCCTCGCTTCTGACCCCGCACCTCCCTACGCAACCTCTTGACCTGAGAGAGAGAGAGATAGAGGGAGAGAAAGAAGGGGGGGAGAGGAAGAGAGAGAGGAGGGGGTGAGGGAGAGAGAGCGAGCGAGAGAGGAGGGAGAGATAAACGGAATGGGTAAAGGATATTCTTGAAAATATGGGGTTTCTGTAAGTGTTTGTGTGCATATCAGTGTTTTATGTTTATGTGTGCATGTCTGTGTGTTTTCACCTGTGTGTTATGCGTGTGTGTGTGTACCTGTGTTTGGTGTTTGTGTAACTTGCTGATCTGCTCTCCCTTCCTCTCCATCTTCTTCAGTAGGTCCTCCTGATCTCTGTGCAGCTCTCTCCTCTCACGCTCCGACACACACTCTTCAGCCTGCCGCATCAGGTCCTGTTGCTCCCTGTCACACACACACGTCACAATTGTTCCCTCTGCTGGCGATATACGTAAACTACATAAACAAAGCCAAAATAAAGAAGCCTTTCTATTGGCAACAAACACCCCGACTCCACCTCATCCAACACACACACACACTCTTACAGGCTCATGTGTCGCAGCTCTTCCTGTAATGCCACCAACAGGTCTGCTAGCTCCTCCCCTCCAGAAGAGGAAGAGGAGGAGCCACTGTCTGAGCGCCTGTGATTGGCTGCCTGGGCGGAACTCTGGTCCAATGGGGTGTGAGAGAGGACGCGTGCGTTACAGAGCTGGGGCTGGTGTTGCTTCAGCAGAGAGAGGACAGACTGGACGTTGGCCCGGACCGAGTGACTGCAACCTGGAGACTAAAGAGAGAAAAACAGACAGAGAGAAAGAGAGAGACAGAGAGAGAGAGAGACAGAGAGAGAGAGAGAGAGAGGGGGGGAAAAGAGAAAAAGAAAGAGGGAAATATAAAAAGAAGAGAACAGAGAAAGTGGGAAATATCTATATACATTACTAGGTATGTATTTGTCTCCATGTGTATGTGTCAGTTTGTCTATAAGATTATGTGTGTGTGTGTGTTCATACCGTTCCAGTCACAAATGGCACGTCCCCCAGACTAAGTCTGTAGTGAGGCTGTGTGTGTGAGGGCGACTCCACAGGCGTCTGGAAACACACACAAAAACACACACACACACAGTTGACTTAAGTATTAATAAAATAATTGCTCTGTGTCTCATCTGTTCACTGAAAAGGCAGCATACTTTAGAAACAGGTCTCTTCTCTTTGGTTCTGCTTCTGGGTGGGCGGGGAGATACAGACTGGAGCAGGATCCTATTGGCTTCCAAACCTGTCTGTATCTGAGGACAGCCAATACGAAAGCAGAACATTAGAGAATGTCCTTACTATTTTAGTTTGTGTGTTTCAACCCAGTGTGTGTATGTGTATCAACCTAGTGGGTGTGTGTGTGTGTGTGTGTATGTGCCTGGTTAGCTTTGTCCTGGACCAGCTTGATCTGGTGCTGCTCCTCCTGCAGCTTGATCTCCAACTCCTGGATCTTCCTCTAAGACACAGAAACCCACATCATCCTCCTCCTCCACATCATGTAAGTGTGTACCTTTGTCAGTTCAGTGTACGTGTGTGCATCTGTGTGGTCTTGTGTGTTGTGTTTGTGTGTACCTCTGCATGCTCCTGCGTGCCTGTCAGTCGCAAATACTCCTGCTCCAGACGCTCTAGTTTCTCCAACTGGGCATGCCCAGAACAAGAGTCATGTGACTGATAAGCTGACCTGGATGTCTCCATGGAAACCTGTAAAAGGGTCGGGTTTTTATTGTAGATGCTCACCTGTTATAGTTAGTGCTAGGCTTGGCTACACTATGCTAAGCTAAGCCAGACATGTACTAATGTGTTTTTGTCGTGATACGCTAAGCTATGCTAAGATAGAAGTGTGCGAACCTGTTGTTGTAGTGATCGGCTAAACTATCCTGTGCTAAACTAAGTGAGGAGTGTGTTTACCTTTTGTTTTAGTGATATGCTAAGCTATACGGTGCTAAAATAAGCTCCAACATGCTAAGCTAGGCACACACTGACCTGTTGTTTGAGCAGGGTGGTCCTGTCCGACTTGGCACTGCGGACCATCCTCCTCATGTGCTCCAACTGCTTCTCAAGCTGGCTACAGCGAGCCTCCGCTGCGGCTAGCTGGGTCACCAGGGCTGGGAGGAGAGAGGGAGACGGAGGGAAGCGGTAGGAGGAGAGGGTGGAGGAGGAGGAGTAGGAAAGGGAGGGGCAAGTCGAGGGAGAGGGAGGGGGGGAGGGAAGGAAGGAAGGGGAGGGAGCAGAAGAGAAAGAGAGAGGGAAAATGTGGGAAAGTAGAGGGGAAGGGAGGGAAGGAAGAAAGAAAGGCAAAAACACTGTCAAATACTATCCTTTGGCACGATATATATATTAACATCTTTCAGACTATAGGACTCACCTTGGTTACATGCTGACTTGTCACTGGTTTCTCTCTCTCCCACCCTCTTGGTGTGTGTGCCTGACTGAGAGTGTGTGTCTTTGTGTGTATGTGTGTCAGTGTGGGTGTGTGTGTCAGTGTGTTTATGTTTGTCTGTGTGCTTGGCTATGTCAGCATGAGAGTGTGTGTCCTTGTCCCTCTGGGGCTGTGTGAGTGTGTGTGTTGAGGTCTTCTCCGGTGTGTATATGCTCTGTACTGCCCGGCCTCTCTCCTTCTCCAGGGTCCTGATCTTCTCCTGAAGGTTCCTCAAGGCAGACAAGATAGCTAAACACACAAAAACACATTGTCATTTAATGGCTGACATGTTATGTTATTGCACCGTTCAATAGAGTGGAAAGAGTGCATTTGGGGGATGGAATGATGATGAGTGAGTGTGAACGAGGGATCAGAAGGGAGGATAAGAGGAGAGATGCACAGAGGGGATAGAGTGACAGAACAGGAGGATGAATAGGATGTCACCAGAGCAGCTACGCTTTGTAAGCATAAGGGAGTAAGGTTTCCCCTGCTGTAGCCATGGAGACCAGATACCACACCGGTAGCAAATGGAAACTGTTTGTTGGACTCCAAGACACAAACACACCACACACACAGGACCAGAGTTAACTTACCTTTGCTGCTGCTCTCTGGAAAAGCGTTGCTTGGTAATGTGTGTCGAGGTGTGTGTGTGTTGATAAAAGGATGGATTACAGGATAGTCCTTGTAGGATGAAAGAGACAGACTGTCGGACATCACGAACCCACCAGAGGGCGCTGTAACGTCCTGCAGTCATAGGCAAAATACTATCAGCCAGCTGTCAAGTTGTCAAGTAATTTGACCCCGGTGTTAGGTAGATGTTATCATGCACACAATATCTGATATTTAAAGGACTCCAATATCAGTGTCTGTGTTTTCTGTTGGTTAATGCAGAAGTAAAAGGCCAAAGCTAGCTGGCTAAAGTACCAACAGAAGTTGACAGTTCCACAACACTAAAGATATCGAGAGCTAACGTTGTAAGTCTGCAGCTCTTGTTAGCTTTCTAATACCTTCCAACGTCTAGAGTCTAGCTAGTTAGCAAGCAAACTCTTTGATATTCTGACATGTCAGTTTTCACATCTATAGCCAGACATTAGTTAAGCTATCTGGCTTGACGTACCATCTGCAGATGGAGCAGAACCTTAATGTCATTGGATTAGCACTTCCTCGCTAATATACTTTTACCTTATCCCGCACGGTGGCGGAGGTTTGTTTTGACACCGTCTTCATTGAACAATAGTCTTGTCTACCCAGCTGGCGAGCTAGTAACTTCGGTTTAATTCCAAAGCCTCATGAGTGTACGGAGCACGTACATTTATCTTTCGCTAGTCTACTATTGAAGGAGAAGCAGTGCTATGTTTGCCGCTCAGCGCCCCATTAAAAAGGGTGCGCATAATGTATACCCCGGTTCAACCCCATTTTTCTCACGTGTTTGCTTGTTTACTTTGGAGTGGTTGAAGTTCACCGTCCGGCGTACACCAAAAGGCAAATACATGTTTTTGGGATATGTAGTTTTATGTTTCCTAATTTTCAAAGAATTGATTGGCATCTACTGGTAAGAAAACTACAACTCCCTGTCAGAATTTCTCCAGCGGCTTCGGTACGTGGGGGGCGATTCATACAAGCAAGCAGCACATTTCTCACATAACAAACGAGCGGGACGACCACTGGGCTTTTGTGAAGTGGTGGGTACTCCTCAAATGTTAACTGTAAATACATGAGGCAGACTAGGCTACTATGTTAGTGTTTACACGTGGTGCCTGTCTACTTCATAGGCAAGCAGTTGGGATGGGGTTGGACGTTTGTTCAGGGGTAAATAGTATCAGGGGAAACGAATTACTTCTGTACGTTTGTATTTTATTTGCTTGAAAGTTAGCTCTAACAATCACTGTGCGGTTATCTATGCAGTTTATGATAATTACAGTCATACTTTAATAAAGTTGCGAAAAGTTAGTTGCATTCCAAAATGCTTATCGTTTGTAATGATAGTAGGCCTGCCATTATAAATTGAAATCATCATGATATCGCTCGGTATGATTATGTATTGAAGGATTGAGCTGTGACCTTTGACCTTACGCCTGTTTAGATTTGATAAACTACCTGCAGGTTAATCTGCATCTGTCTAGTCTGCTTGCTAAGTAGCTAGCTGTGTAGCTAGCGTCATTAATGCCGCAGGAGTAGGTAGGGCAAGGCAAGGAAGAGTAACTACACATTGAATAGTGCTAAATATCTATCGTTATTTTTTTTAAACCTTTAACTTGCTCTCTTTCATCCTCTTCCCTTTGGACACTGTATGAAGCCTTTTGAGACGCCTCAGTCCTCCCCCTCAACATGACGTCAGAGAACACAATGTAAGTCTTCTAGAAACCATTATCATCATGTTCTCTGTCATTTATCATAGAGTAATTATAACGTGATCATTATTGTCATGGTTATCAGGGATGATGAGGACACCTTTAAGATCCTTATAGCCACAGACATTCACTTAGGCTACATGGAGAAAGATGCTGTACGCGCCAACGACACCTTCCAAACCCTGGACGAGATCCTGAAATGTGCCAAAAGCAACCAGGTGAGTGTGTGTCTGTGTATACGAGTGCCTGTATGTGTGTGTGAGAGAGAGAGAGGGAGAGAGAGAAATAGAGAGACACCATACAACCCTTTTGGTGAACCCTCACTCACGTTTCCTCACTCACAAACCCACCCCTCCATCTCTCCACCTCTTCCTCCCCTGTCCTCCCCCCTCTAGGTGGACTTCATCCTGCTGGGGGGGGATCTGTTTCATGAGAACAAGCCGTCTCGTCGCTGCCTCCACACCTGTATCTCCCTGCTGAGGCAGTACTGCATGGGAGACAGCCCCATCCTCTTCAACATCCTCAGCGACCAGGCGGTCAACTTCAGCAACAGCAAGTCAGTACCTGTCTGTATATCTGTCTGGCCGTCTGTCTGTATCTCTGTCTCTCTGTCTGTCTCCCTCTTTCTCACGTTGTATATGTTATGTTGCAAAATTCTGAGCGAGCCATATAAAAAATATGTACGAAGTCGTTTTTTGTGTGTGTGCGTACAGGTTCCCCTGGGTCAACTATGAGGATGACAACCTTAACATCTCCATTCCTGTATTCAGTGTTCATGGTAACCATGACGATCCCACAGGGGTAAGCTCTATCGCAATGGTTTAGTACCAACAGCTGGGCATATTCACCGTGAGTGTGTGTGTAACGTGTGTCTCTGTATTCCAGGCTGACGGCCTATGTGCGCTGGATTTGCTTAGCTCTGCTGGACTTGTCAATCACTTCGGCCGCAGCCAATCGGTGGAGAAGATTGAGATAAGTCCAGTCCTTCTCCAAAAAGGCAGCACAAAACTAGCTTTGTACGGCATTGGTGAGTGTGTGTGTGTGTGTTTGATTGCGTGTTACAAGGTGTAAAACATAACTTCCTTTGTCAGAGGAAGTGATGCGTTTGTGTTCCCTGTGTAAAGGTTCCATCCCTGACGAGCGCTTGTACAGGATGTTTGTCAACAACCAGGTAACCATGCTCCGGCCCAAAGAGGACCAGGACAAATGGTTCAACCTCTTTACCATCCACCAGAACAGGTGTGTGTGTTGAGAGAGTTTTTGTTGAAATATAATCACAAAATACAATTAAAGTTTAAATATGTGTGTATGCATCTGCTTGCTTGTGTGTGTGTGCGTATCTGCGTGTGTGTGTGTACCTGTCTCTGTGTATCTGTGTGTGTGTGTGTTCTCCAGGAGCAAGCACGGGGCCACTAACTACATCCCGGAGCAGTTCCTGGATGACTTCCTGGACCTGGTGGTGTGGGGGCACGAGCACGAGTGCCTGATCGAGCCGTCCAGGAACGAGCAGCAGCTGTTCTACGTCACGCAGCCCGGCAGCTCCGTGGTCACCTCCCTCTCTCCCGGGGAGGCCGTCAAGAAGTACGCTCTCTCACACACACACACACACACGGACACAAACACACGGACACACGCATCAGAACCACACACGTATACTGTGAACACGCACACATTTATACACACACACACGTATCCAAACCACACACACGTATTCATCCACGGACCCACACACACGTGGATATGCATGCATATCCTTGTATTTATACATACTAATCTACAGATGCATGACTGGTACTGTAAACTCAGTTATTCATGTGTGTGTGTGTGTGTGTGTGTGCAGGCACATCGGCCTGCTGAGAGTGAAGGGCCGTAAGATGAACCTCCAGAAGATCCCCCTGCAGACCGTCCGACAGTTCTTCATCCAGGACCTGGAGCTGGCAGATCACCCTGACCTCTTCACCCCGGACACGCCCCAGGTCACCAAGCGTGTGGAGAACTTCTGCTGCAGCAAGGTGACGCACACTAACACATACACACAGTCTCATACACACACACACTCACTAACGCACAAACATGCAAAATCACTCACACACACACACACATAGTCTCCATCTTATCTTAATTTACATGTGAGCTGCAGCTAAGGTAATGTGTAATATGCTGAGGCTGACCCTGTGACTGAATTGTGTGTCTGTGTGTGCGTGTCTGTGTGTGCGTGTGTGTGTGTGTGTCTGTGTGTGCGTGTCTGTGTGTGTGTGTGTGTGTGTGCGTGTCTGTGTGTGCGTGTGTGTGTGTCAGGTTGAAGAGATGTTGGAGGAAGCAGAGAGAGACAGGATGGGGAGCCCCCTCACCCCAGAGAAACCGCTCATACGACTCAGGGTGAGACACACACACCCCCACATGAGCACACACGCACACACCTGCCCCTGCTCCAGTACACAGGCTCCTCTCTCCCCAGGTGGACTATTCGGGGGGTTTTGAGACCTTCAACGCCAACCGCTTCAGTCAGAAGTTTGTGGACCGCGTGGCCAACCCCAAAGACATCATCCACTTCCTCCGACAACGAGAGAAGAAGGACAACGCCAAAGGTCCGCACACACCGCTTATAAACACTTGTTTACAGTCTGTATAGATGCACACAACACAAAGATACATAGGATATCACCATTCATACAAACCACACATTTGCTTAAACTTGTGTGTATGTGTGTGTGCGTGTGTGTCTGTGTGTGTACAGGAGATGATCAGATTGACTTTAAGCAGGTGTTTGCCAGAACGTCTGTAGATGGTCTGAGAGTGGAGGATCTGGTGAAAGAGTACTTCCAGACAGCCGAGAGGGTACACACACTCACACACACGTTGCACACACACACACACACCTGTTTAGTTTTTGGCACATTTAGAGATTGTGTGCGTGTGTGCAGACGGTGCAGCTGTCCCTGCTGACGGCGCAGAGCATGGGGAAGGCGGTGCAGGAGTTTGTAGACAAGGAGGAGAAGGACGCCATCGAGGAGCTGGTCTCCTACCAGCTGGAGAAGACCCAGCAGCACCTGAAGACCCGAGGGCTGATCTCCCAGGAGGACATGGACTCAGAGGTGAGGGCTGATCTCCCAGGAGGACATGGACTCAGAGGTGAGGGCTGATCTCCCAGGAGGACATGGACTCAGAGGTGAGGGCTGATCTCCCAGGAGGACATGGACTCAGAGGTGAGGGCTGATCTCCCAGGAGGACATGGACTCAGAGGTGAGGGCTGATCTCCCAGGAGGACATGGACTCAGAGGTGAGGGCTGATCTCCCAGGAGGACATGGACTCAGAGGTGAGGGCTGATCTCCCAGGAGGACATGGACTCAGAGGTGAGGGCTGATCTCCCAGGAGGACATGGACTCAGAGGTGAGGGCTGATCTCCCAGGAGGACATGGACTCAGAGGTGAGGGCTGATCTCCCAGGAGGACATGGACTCAGAGGTGAGGGCTGATCTCCCAGGAGGACATGGACTCAGAGGTGAGGGCTGATCTCCCAGGAGGACATGGACTCAGAGGTGGGCGGGGGCTGGGGGGGAGTCGGGACTGAGGAGGGAAGGGAGGGTGTTGAGAGATGGAGGAGAGAAGGAGGAGACATGACCGGTCTTGTCCTCTTCAGATCCAGCGCTTCAGAGACTCCAAGAAGAACACTGCTGAGGAGGAGGAGGAGGTCAGAGAGGTGAGACTCACACACACACACACACACATTCCCGCTCACACACACACAGGCTCACACACACACCGACACTCTCAGTCATGCGCCCATACAATGGCACGCATACCCAACCAGACTCAATTCTAAACATGCAAACGGTACCTGTACACAGACACACAGATCCTGATCTGTCTCCCCTCCAGGCCCTCAGCAGAGCCAAAGCTCACCGTCTGGAACGAGGCGACAACGACCGAGACCCGGACCTATCAGACGTGCCCGACGACGTTACCATGGATTCTGATGAGGACTTAGCCCCTCCCCCTCCAGCACGCGGCCGAGGAAGGGGGACCAAGGGGAGGGGGGTCGGCCGGGGGAGAGGGAGGGGTGAGTTGCCATGGCAAACGAGTGTGTTCGTTAGGTGGCGTGTGTGTTTTTGCTGTGTGATGGAGTGTTAACTGTATGTGAGTTTACCGGCCCAAAAATAAGTGTGTGTGTGTGTGTGCAGGTGCAGCTGCGGCTGAACCAAAGCCTGCAGGAAGAGGTTGTTCCCAGAAGGCTTTGGGGGGGAACCCCAGCCAGAGCAGGAGCATCATGGAGGGTGAGTCAGTGTCCACCTCGCTGCAGCGGACCAGAGTTTGGTGTGTTGTACCGTTTAGTTCACACAACGCATCTCTCCATTTCCTCTCTTTCCATCCCTCCCTCCCTCTCTCCCACCCACCCTGCCTCCATCCCTCTCTCCATCCCACCCTCTCTCCCTCCATCCCTCTCTCCATCCCACCCTCTCTCCCACCCTCCCTCCCTCTCTCCCTCCATCCCTCTCTCATCCCACCCTCTCTCCCACCCACCCTCCCTCTCTCCCTCCATCCCACCCTCTCGCCCACCCACCCTCTCTCCCTCCACCCTCTCTCCATCCCACCCTCTCGCCCACCCACCCTCTCTCCCTCCATCCCTCTCTCCATCCCACCCTCTCTCCAACCCACCCTCCCTCCCTCTCTCCATCCATCCCTCTCTCCATCCCACCCTCTCTCCCACCCACCCTCCTTCCCTCTCTCCATCCCTCCCTCTCTCCCACCCACCCTCCCTCTCTCCCTCCATCCCTCTCTCCATCCCACCCTCTCTCTCTCCCACCCACCCTCCCTCCCTCTCTCCCTCCATCCCTCTCTCCATCCATCCCTCTCTCCATCTCTCCCACCCTCCCTCCCTCTCTCCATCCCACCCTCTCTCCCACCCACCCTCCCTCCCTCTCTCCATCCCTCTCTCCCACCCTCCATCCCTCTCTCCATCCCACCCTCTCTCCCACCCACCCTCCCTCCCTCTCTCCATCCCTCTCTCCATCCCTCCCTCTCTCCCTCCCTCCCTCTCTCCATCCCTCCCTTTCTCCCTCCATCTCTCTCTGCAGCCTTCCGAGCTCCATCGAGTAGAGCTGCCAGAGCATCGACCACAGCCAAGTCCTACACAGATGATGTTCGTCTAAACACAGACACACACACTCACCAGATCTGACCCTCACTTTTGTCATCAGTGTGACAGCCTAAGTACAGGTTCTCTCGTTCCGCTCCATCCATCTCTCCTCCTTCATCTGTTCTTGTTTCTGTTTAGATTGAGGATGATGATGATGATGAAGACGATGTGTCCTTTGTGAATAAAGCTCGACCAACTCAGAGGTAAGGTGTGTGTGTGTCTGTGTGTGTTATTATGTTGTATGGGTTTCATTATGGTTCAGTATTTCATTTCAATGTTTAAATAAGCTTATAGGAGCCAGATGTTTCTCTCTTTCCATCACCTATATTCTCACTCTCATTCCATTTCTGTTTCTCTCTTCCCCCTCTCGCTTTGTCTTTCTCTCCCTTTCATTCTTTCTGTCTCTCTCTTTCTCTCCCTGTCTCCCCCCCCCCTCTCTCTACAGGGAAGTCTCCTCAGTGTCCAGTAAGAGGAGCACTCAGAGCCAGAGCCAGTCTCACAGGGGTGTGATGTTTGATGACGATGTCGATGAGGTAAGATTACTATGTGTGTGTATGTGTGTTCCATGTGTGTGTCATTTAACATGGCTCTCTCTCTCTGTCTCCTTCTCCCAGGATGAGTTTGACCCATTCAAAGGCTCCAGCAGGCGTCGACAGAGATAGCCGGCAACCCGACCAAGCTGTGCACTGCCCCACTGTGTTTGTCTGATTAGTCCATGAGTTGTGATTGTATGGGTCTGATTGGCTAGCTTTTCAATCATGACATGTTTTGATGGATGCTTCCACATGATGAGGTCATCACCCACATCTTAATCCCTTCAGAGCTTTCTGCTGATATCAAGTGAATGTAGAGAAATGATCTTAGGCAGCTAGCCAGGAAGGGTAATATACATGCAATACAAGTCCTGGCCATGTTATGTTATGGAGCTAGGAAATAAGAGATAAGTGTTGTTTATATATGGGACCTAAAGTTTGATTCCATTCACTGTCCTTGGTCACATGGGCCTTTGCTGCCCAACATTCAGACTGCTCATTGGCTCTTCCTGGCCTGTTCAGTTACACTTGTCAGTTCCTAGTTATGTTATTGGCCAGTGTGTACTGTTTGCCATGGCAGCCAAGTTCTCTCAAGGAAAGGAAATAAAGAGTTCCAGTTTCTACAAACCTACCTTGTGTTTTATTATTTTGGATGGATATGTATGACATGAGACAGCAGCAGATTCTGGCCAGGCCAGTCGAAGCAAGGCGTTTATTGCACATTATTGTCATTTTTATGTAATATCATATTTACAAGTACATAAAAACAATGGCACCAATCAATTATTTACATTCAAACAGCTTACACAGGCAACCACCAAGTATACAATATATACAAAAATACAATCAATCATTTTCTCTTCACAATTACACTCAATGGACCAGCAAAACTGTGAGGTCCAGATCCAGAACAGGCTGAAAACTCGAGGTGGCACAAAACCTGGACTGGAGTGGCTTCAGCTGATGGTACTGGCAGGGTTGTGGATCGACAGTCGGTCGGTCTAGACAGGTGTGTCGAGACAGCTGATCACAGGGCTGGTCAGTGTTTGTTAGCTGAGCCAGCTCAGCGGTGTGGTCCAGTATGGTACAGGATGTGTACTATATACGGCTCTGTCATCCTGTTTTGGGGAAACTAGTGACTTGGCCACTTAACAACTCATTCAAGTTAAATGAATCAAACGGGGAATACATTGGCACTCCCAAGATCAAGTAGGATGGCTGGTTTCTATCAAAAATATCTACAATACACCACTCGTTCCTTGTATGTGTGAGTGCAATCAACAGTATACAGTACAAATGTCCCTCATCAATCACCCTAAATGGAAAGAAATGGTCAAATTGCACATGTAAAAGTAAACGCTGTTCACCTCCTGTTACAAAAAGTATATCCACTCCTCACCTCTGTAATCCCTAATACCAGGTATGTCAGTGTGTGTGTCTGTGTGTTATGACCATATGGTCCCCTGAGATGGCACCTAAAACTACATGGAATGAACCAATGAGAGCAAGTGTTTTGTATTTGTGTTTTTCTGAAGACTTCTTTCTTTTGTCTTCTCAGTGCATTTCTCTCTCTCTTTCTCTCACACCCTCACAAACAATCTCTCTGAGACACACGCGCCCAGTGCAGTAGTAGTAGATCATGGTGTGGAACTTCAAGGGTTTGCCTGTAAAAACAAAACCGTTATTGTCAACAACAAAATAGTGTTGGTCAAAGCTGAATGACAACAACATTTAAAGTATATTGTTACATGTCATGTATATATATTGTTTGATCATGTGAATGCAAAACACGTTGACACACACACCACACTGACTACACACACACACAGCTCCACTCACCTCCATGACAGTGTGTATCCAGTTGAGCATCTCATCCACGTTAGAGTACACGCCTGGACGGCCCGCCCTCGCACAGCCAACCCCCCAGCTGACCACGCCCACCAGCCTCCAGCGCCCCGACAGGTAGACCAGGGGGCCGCCACTGTCGCCCTACAGACGCAGCACCAGGGTCACAGGTCAACAGGGTCAGATACTTCCTGGTATGGGCTGTGGTCTTTAATGGTTCAGGAACTTCCTGTTGCCCGTGTGTGTGTGTGTGTGTGTGTGTGTGTGGGGGGGGCGTGTCCTCTTACCTGACAGGCGTCGACCTTGCCCTCCTTGAAGCCGGCGCAAAGCATCCTGGGAGTGATGGCAGAGCCGTAGATGTTGGAACTGGAGCACTGAGATGTGGAGATGAGGGGGACGTTGGCCTTCTGGAGCACTGGAGATACCTTCCCTGGAGGGAGGAGATGATCAGAAGAAAGATGATGATGATGATGGTGAGGATGGTGATGATGGTGATGATGGTGATGATGGTGATGATGATGATGATGATGATGATGAGGCAGAGGGGGTTGCTCACCTTTCTCCTCCAGGTATCCCCAGCCTGTCACCACCATGGAGGCCTCAGCAGGGAGGTACAGATCCTTGGGGGGCAGACACACTGGCAGACGTGACCCTGCGACACACACACACGTGTTACATATGATTGTCATGGGGTTTCACAAAGATACTTTAATTCTACATATTCATAAACACACGAGGATGAATAAAATGGTAAATATTTATCAGTATACATCTTTAGTGCTAACTCAGTCATTTGGAAATGTATACCTATAGTCCCCACTTACAGTCAAGCACAGGAGTAATTTTCTTTGAAAGAATTAGCTTCCCACCATTTAAATAAGGTTCATAGAAACATGTCCTATTATATACTGTGACCACTAGAGGTCAGTATACATTAAAGTTCAACTTCATCTCACAACAAGGAAGTCTGTTGCTATGGGAACCTTCTACAGTGAGAAAGCGTGTGTTGCTATGGGAGCCTTCGACAGTGATGAAGAGCACGTCGCTATGGTTACCTCCCACGGCGATGGGGCTGCTGAGCCTCATCATGGCCAGGTCGTAGTCGTTGGCAGTGGGGCGGTACTCTCCGTTCAGGATGATCCTGTCCACACTGGAGCCTCCCAGAGTCCCCATGTAGGTCCTCCCGGACACCACCCTCCACCTGCTCACCTCCTTCTTACTCCTGCAGGGGGGAGGAGAATAGGGAAGGGAGGGGGTGGGGTGGAGAGAAGATGCGAGGGAGTTGAGGTGGGGGAAGGATGAAGTGAAGTTAACAGAGAAAACGTAATTATTTTGTGGAATGTCTTGTGTGTGCGAGCATGTGTGTGTGACATGTCAATCCCTGTGTGTGTGTGTGTGTGTATGTCTGGGTATATGAAGATGTGTATGTCAATCCCTGTGTGTGTGTGTGTGTGTGTGTGTGTGTCTGTCTGGGTATATGAAGATGTGTATGTCAATCCCTGTATGTGTGTGTGTGTGACTACTAACCCAGAGAAGCAGTGTGCTGCCGTGACGACCCAGTTAGGTGACACCAGCGAGCCTCCACAGGAGTGCTGTCCGTTTTGCTGCAGGCTGACCTGCCAGGGCCAGTTCTCTATGACGGCGTCAGAACCCCCCACAATACGCTCCTGGATCCCCACATGCCCACAGTCTGACACACACACACACATACGCACACACACACGCACATACACACATGTGCATACACACACCAAAAAGACGAAAATAATGTCAACTCAAAGTCACATTGAGCACATTTATCACAATACGCAACCTAAAAATTAACATTGAAAGTAAAGGGAATTTGAGCAACATCTCTGGGTGTTAAACATTCCGGGGCTCAGTGTTTGACTGTCAGGAGGGCATGTCGTACTGGCTGCCTCATGCTGTCTGACTGCCTGGGAACGAAGGGAGTCTTCAGGTCTGTTAGCTGTACATGTGTGGGCCTGCTACTGCTATGTTGAGAGGTGTCAACCTGCCTAACAGGTCCTTAGAGGGACAGGGAGTCAGAGCAGGCGTGCTGGCACTTGTGTTTTTCCATGTTGATGTGGTGACCACTCTCAAACGTTCTTTGGTGTGAAAACCCCTTTCACAATGACTGGTGGAGGGAGCGAGGGTCTGTGTGTGTGTGTGTGTGCCATCTGAGAGACCAGGCTTACCTGAGCAAGTTAAGGAGATCACAGATCCTGAGGGGCACACTTTGCTGTCAACACAGAACACAGTATTAGCACACACACACAAACTCATGTTCAGTCACACTGGTTGTTTCCAGTCTCCTGAAAATATTACAATGTACATTACCTCTATTTATGGAAATAAAGAGGAAGATAAAAGTGTGTGTGTGTAAATGAGAGATAAGTACAAAAACAAACAGAGAGGTTGGGCACAGAGTTGTTTAACCAGGGAAGGCCAGGGAAGGGAAGGCCTATGGCACTCAGCCAAACCACCATAAGGACAGAAGTCATATTCATCTTCTTTATCTTATTTTAGCTAACCTTTGTAACATTAGACCATGCTATGATGTAGTGTAGCACTGTTATCAGTTAACCATGTGCCCAGCCTTCTCCTCCTGTAAGGCAGGAACACTCTGGACAAGAGCACAGCTGGGTTCAAAACTGCTTGAGTTTCATCAACGGATCAGAGTTACGACAGCTCTACTCTGGAATTAGATGTCGGGTAAATCATTTAATCTCTCTGTTCGGAGAAGAAGCTTTTAGTAGTTGAAATTTATCAACTGAGGTTGAAGGCCTACGGATAGAGGCTGGAGGCCCAGAGATGGAGGTTGTAGTCCCTGGCTGGAGGTTCCTTAACAGAGGCCTAACAGACTCCCTGCTGCTTACCGTTGGGTGACAGACAGGTTTATGGGCGTGGTCTTGGACGCGGCGATGACGGATGAAAAGACTCCGGTCTTGATGGCCGAGGAGAGGGTTCCCACCTGGACGGGACGGCTGCTGGGGGTACTGGGGGGTGGGGGGACGGGGGGGGGACAGGAAGGAGAGACAGCATAGTTAAAAAATTGTCCCGATGAATCAAACTTGCTTTGAACCGAGGTGGAATAAACTGAACATTCTACTATATGTAGCCACACATGGCTTTGGAATAGCCTGAATGGAAGCCATCTTGGCTGTCACTTCCAGGAACTCTTTATGCTGAGGTCACTGAGGTGAACACCTTTGTGTTCAGTCTCAACCTGATTGGTATATTAGTCCATCTAGTTCCATTTAATTATGAAGGGAGGTAGAGAGAGGGGGAGAAGTATGGAGAGAACAAGAGAGAGTGACAAAAGGAGAAAGAAAGAGAGAGGGAGTGTGTGTGTGTGTGACAGAGAAGTCTCTTATTCAGAACTCACTGTGTGTATCCCAGCTGTTTACAGGCTGTGTCTGTGTGCTGTTGGGTCCAGTCATCACTACACACAGTCATCCAGCCCGGCCCAGAACTGTAGACCTGCAGCACACTGCTGTTGCCCAGGAGACGCACTAGAGGAGGGTGGGGAGATTGTTGAACACATATACATATCTATATCTATCTATATCTATGTCTATGTATTTGTGTTTATGGCATCTCTCTGTGTCTCAGTGTTTGTACAGTGATGTCTCAGGGCTTGTGTGTGTACAAGTGTGTGTACGTGTGTAAGTGTGTGGATGAGTGTGTGTATTACCTGGAAAGGTGGTGTTGACTGTGAGACTGGACACGCAGGTTTTCTCATCCTCTCCCCCTGAACAGTCCTCCTTGCCGTCACAAGCCTGGTCTAAAGGGATGAACTTCACCGAACCCGAGCAGAAGAAGAACTTGCTTTCGATCAGCTGCTTGACTGGGGGAGGAGAGGAGAGAGGAGAGAGGAGGAGAGGAGGCGAGAGGGGAGAGGGGAGAGGGGAGAGGGGAGAGGGGAGAGGGGGGAGGAGAGGAAAGAGGAGTGGAGAAATCCCTTAGAGTTCTAGGTTGTTTTCTTGAAATACAAACTAAGTATACAACTGTCCTAGAGTATTCTCGCTGTAGTATACAACTGTTCCCTAGTATTCTTAATGAAGTGTACAACTTTCCCCTAGTGCAGTGTTCCGCAGGGACCACTCCTGCTTCAACATTCCTAATTCAAACGAATGGGCCATTGACAAGTCATGCAAAACCCTGATAATGACCCTCCATTTGAATCAGGTGTATCAGCTGTGTTGGAGCAGGGAAACATCTAAAACAAGTCGAACAGTGGGCCCTCAGGACCAGGGTTGAAGACCACTGCCCCAGTGTACTAACTGAAGTATACAACAGTTCCCTTGGTGTACTTACTGAAGAAAATAGCTGTGGCCAGTATTCCCAGTACCACCAGTACAGTGAGGACCGTGAACAGAACCCTCTTGCTCTTTGAACCCTCCTTCTGGGGCTTCTGGGGTTTCGGTGGGACCGTCATTGACTTTCTGCGTCTGCCGGGCCTGGGGACGACTGGGGGAGGGGTGGGGGGTAGGGGATGGAGGGACAGGGATGGTAGGATTTGGAGGGAATGGGAGGTGAAGGGAGATGGTGATAGAATGGAAGGGGAGGGGAGGGGGGAGTTGAGAAGGGAGGTGAAATGACGGAGGGAGGGATGAATGTAGGAGAAATTGCGGGAGAGAAAAAAGAGGAACCTCTTACTCCATGTAAGCGTGGGAAATTTGGACTTCACAAAGACATACACTCAGACATTATAGCATTATAATAATTTTAGGTAAGCATCACCTACCTGGTTCAGTAGGATGCAGGGGTCTAGTACTCTCTAATACTGCAATGGTCGTAGCAGTCTGGATGTAGGGGAGAGAGGGAAGAGAGATAGACAGACGAAGGGAAAGAAAGAGATAAAGAGAGCAAAGGAAAGAGAGATAAAGAGAGAGAGAGAGACCAAGGGAAAGACACAGATAGAGATTTTTAGCATTATGATAGTTAACATTAGTTTTAATTTGATGGCAAGCCTGCACATGCTCATAATACCTCCAGTCACACTGTGATAGGACAGACCAGAGGGAAACTGCAAGTCATGTGACCTCCTCTGCATTTGAAGTCACAAAGGCCTCATGGCCGTCATTACTGATCAACAAATGATACTCCCGTCAGCACAATAACAAGTGTTGTATACTTTACATCAGGCATTCACACACAGAACCCCCCCTCCCCCCACACACACACACACTCACACCTAACGTACAGTGATCTCATCAATCTCACCATCACGATAATGATATAATCAAATTCATCACCATGCTGTTCACTGGATGGACAGAAAAACGGACAGATGGCCTCTCTCTTTCCACACACACACACACACACACACACACACACACACACACACACACACACACACACACACACACACACACACACACACACACACACACACACACACAATTTTTACATTGATTCTGCAAATGTGGAAGTGATTTGAATATAATTTGCATGAGTACTTCTGTTATTCTGTTCTGTTCTCGTGATGATGTTCAACAGAGAGTAACACACACACAAACACACATACACACACACGGGGAGGGATTGGAATGTGGATGAACAGGTTCTCTGACTGTTGTTTTGGATAAGGAGAGTGTGTGTGAGAGGGATTGAGAGAGAGAGAGAGAGAGAGAGAGAGAGGGAGAGAGAGAGAGAGAGAGGGAGAGAGAGATAGATAGAAAGGGAGATTGACGAGAAAAGAGAGGAAGAAAAACAGAGGGAGAGAGAGAGAGAGAGAGAGAGAGAGAGAGAGAGAGAGAGAGAGAGAGAGAGAGAGAGGGAGGGAGGGAGGGAGGGAGGGAGGGAGGGAGGGAGGGAGGGAGAGAGAGATAGATAGAAAGGGGGATTGACGAGAAAAGAGAGGAAGAAAAACAGAGAGAGAGAGAGAGAGAGAGAGAGGGAGAGAGAGATAGATAGAAAGGGAGATTGACGAGAAAAGAGAGGAAGAAAAACAGAGAGAGAGAGAGAGAGAGAGAGGGAGGGAGGGAGGGAGGGAGGGAGAGGTCTGACAGGACTGCCATTCAGCTCTTTCCACCAAACTGCCTCTACTGTTCTGCCTCCACCATACAGCCTCCAGTAAACTGTACCTACAGTAGCAGCACTCTCAATAACACGTATATCAGAGTAAGAGGAGAGGAGAAAGATCACAAATCCGTTGCCCTGGTCAACACACATAGCATCTATGCTCTGACACAAAGGAAGGACTTACTGTTCTTGGTTGTGTGTGTTCTAGAGGGTGCTGTCAGGTTTGTTTGCATGCAGCCTCGAAGTGTCTGCTGGTGTAAAGTAAGAACTGACAATCATATACCGTCTAAAATGCTGTATGGTTCCATATTAAGCTTACTTATGACCCGATCTACTTCACTGTTAGATAAATGTGTTTATTGAACGGTAAGGTGATTCTGAAAACCTTTTAAACTCTGATGTATTTGAGATTGTTGAATGAAGAAATCGAATCATTTTTGTGTCTGTTTAGTGTGGTTACATTGGGTGGATCCAAAAAGTCAAGACTCTCTACACAAACACAGGGGATGAGATTTGCATGATGATCGAAACTGCACTTGAATATGTGTTTGAGTACTGGGAGAAGAAGACACACACACACTCAGCATACAGCAGTGTGTTGAGGAACAAGCTGACATACAAACAACAAACAAGAACAGGAACAAAGAATGCGGACCTAGGGGAGGAGTGCAGCAAAGGGCTCAGGTCACCCTCCAGAATGACAAACTCCCTAAATACCTGCTCTGCCTCCTCAAACCAGTCATGACGCCAGCTGACGTAAGACATATAAGACAAAGCAAAACTAGATATCCACACAGAAAAATCGTTGCTCAAAAAAACGTTGCGGCTGAAAGTTTGATTTAAAAGTGACATTGATACCCACGTCAAAGTATTTTCACCAACCGCAGTTATATCATACCTCGTGTCAGTTAATGCTAAGCACTTAGGTGTGGCCAGGTTCATCATCTATTGATCCCATGATTGTTGTTTATAGTGGAGTTTTATACGGGCTGTTTGTTAATCTCATGTTCCCATGATGGCAGTTGGTTTTGGAGTTTGTCCCCCAGTAAAGCATGTTGGCAGGAGTACTGCCAGGACATGGAGCAGTGTTTGAAATGAAGGGTTGGGGGCTGAGATAGGCCCAGATCCCCTATATGTAAGAGACCCCCCATAAAAGAGAAAAATGTGCACTTGGGGGTTCCCCGGCTTTTAGTGATACCCATCAAACATCCACCATGGGACAGTCACACAGACCTTACTTTTAAATGTTGACTTGACATGCACTGATACTACACCCACATTCTAGTTCTAGTTTAATGCTAACAATTTTGGAGTTAGTTACCTTGTGCGCTAGTTAGTTACAACCACTTAGGCTACTTAGCTAGCTAGTAATTTATGTTAGCTATAGTTTGTTGAAACTTTATCAGGTGACCACATACTAACACAGAATGTAGGAAAGTACGTACAAGGTTATAACTAGTTACAAGGTCTGTTCACACAGTGTGTGATTATACTTTAAGAACCATGTCACATAAAGCCTGTTTTAAATGTTATTTTACAACATGAAATATCACATAGGGTTTCTTTGTTTCTTGCAGTCCAAACCTGACATCTTACCTCACTTGTGTCTTTTCTAAACCCTAACGTCTGACAGTACGCAGTGTGAGCTGGCGGTTGTTCCTATGCGGAAACTTCACTCACCCTCATGGTGCTCCTCTGCAGGCCCAGAAACACCTCCTTTGATGGGGACAGGGAACAAGCAAGGTCCCCCTCTCTCTCTGGTAGTGGAACTCCCAAGATGACTTCTCCACCTTCCACCAAAGCTCTGTCTTTCTAAAAAGCTCTCTCTCTCTCTCTCTCTCTCTCTCTCTCTCTCTCTCTCTCTCTCTCTCTCTCTCTCTCTCTCTCTCTCTCTCTCTCTCTCTCTCTCTCTCTCTCTCTCTCTCTCTCTCTCTCTCTCTCTCTCTCTCTCTCCGTCTCTCTCTCCCTCTCTCTCTTTCTCTTTACAATGTTTGTTCCCCTTCCTTTCCCCAGTTCTTTGTTTCTAACTCCAAAGCTTTGTAACTGGAGCTGTCTTGCGGGCTGCCAAACTTTCCTGACTGCAAAGTCCCGCGGCTCTAATCAGAGTTGTCGGCGTATATTGATGTGTTTCCACGCTACACAGCTCCTCTGGGATTTGTGGTAAATGACCCTGCTGCCAACAAACAAAACTCAGCCACTTGTGGTAACTGGACACCTTTATGCCCTCGTCTTTCTCTTTACCTGTGGGTGCCTCCCTCCTCTTCTCTCCTCCCACTCACTCCCGCTGTCCAAAGCTGGTAGATAGTTAGGTTGTGTGTTTTGTTTTAAATCTTTCTTTTCTCTTTGTCTGTCTCTCATTCTCTTCTTTCTTCACTAATCCTCCTTTTTCAATTTTTCTGTGTTGTACTTTTACATCTTGCACGCTTTATCCAACTTCAACGTTATGTAGCCAAAACATTCAGTCAGTTAAAAAGACACCAATTGTGTGCATGTGTCTTTGTGTGTGTATGCGTGTGTGTGTTTATGTGTGTGTGTGTTTGCACTGAAACCCTCGGGGCAGGGTGTGCTTGACTCTCTTAACTGTCTTGTTATGACTGTCATTAAGAAAACACGACAAATTAGTATCACTGCCTACTGACTCAGACAATCACGCGTCACGTGATTTAGCATCAACTTCTCAACCCAAACTGTCTCAAGAGTTTTGTAAATACCATGGGACGTCACCCTCATCAACTCTGAACAGGAAACAAGATATTCCTGACACAGAACACTGCCCCATCTCCCTCTCTGTGTTACTGTGTCAACTCTGTTTCACATTCCCACAAACACCTGCCAGCCCTCCTTCCCTCTCCTTCCCGGCCTCTTCAACTCGACCTGGATTATGGTAACCCAAATGGGCGAGGTGCCAGCAGACGTAGTCGTGTTCCCGAGGGGCCGAACCTGACACCCCTCCAGACCCCTGCTGACACTTCTCCTATGTTTCCTTCCCAGTCGAACCACCAGGACGGCGATATGTCACTGATAACTGTTTGACGTCGGCTAACATCTCTGCTGAACGTCAGTTACAGTCAAGGCTCCACAGCCATGCCCTACTTCCTAGTTTCCAGTTATGTGTAGGATAGCTAGTCCTATAGGGAATCTGTGACACATTTACCCATTGAAAAACCACCATCAGTCTTGAATAGAATGATAAAAGCTCTCTGACACAGATCTCATTCAGAGATAAGGAGAGACAGAAACAGAGGGAAAGTGAAAAATAGAGAGAGATATGGAGATAGAGAGATTTGGAAAGATTTGGCGAAAGAGAGTGAGAGAGAGAAATAAATGGAGATAAAATGAGAAAGAGAGAGAGGGAAAAAAGAGAGAAAGCAAACCAGGAGAAAGAGAAAGAGAGTCTGCTCCTCTCGTCTAAGCAACAGTTGATTATAAATGTGCAACCCGGACTGTTTGAAGTCTTGACCTTTTGAACCCTGACCCCCTGCTCAGCCACCCTTCAGGTGTGGAACAATGGATATTGGGGCAGGACACCCCCCCCTATCTTCTTTGTCCATTTCATGTATTGATTGATTATCGGCCTCAGAGTCCAATACACAGTTTCCAGGAGACTGAAGCAGGGGTGATTAGTGGTCAAGAATTCTGCACGCCCTAAGAGATCAAGCTACTGTCAGAGATGGAGCTTCTGTACTGTACATCACAGTGTTGTTAGTTCACTCCAGACACCCTGCAGTATACAGAGTTACACAGGTAAAACATTTACAGATTTGTACTGTTGAACCCGGAAACTTGCTAACAAATACATTCTTGTTTGGAAGACATTGAAAAGACCACACGTATAATGCCAAGATACTGGTTGGTTTCAACAAAGCAGAACATGATTACCGATTACCATTGGGCACAGAAAAACAAGATCTGCACACATGCATTTTAACTGCATTTTACTAATTACACAAACATCACCAGAAGGCACCGAAGGTTGAAACATTTTCCCCAGACATGACTAAAAAGTTCTACACTTACTGCACATGTGGTGGTAGGATGTTCTTGGTCGGTGTCCACTGGTTGTCTCAAGACTTGTCTGGTAGTCTGGGGCTGGTGGTAGGAGCTAGAGGGGGAAAGGGTGACCAGACAGAGGTATGTGCTCCACCTAGAAGTCCTGAAGTATTCAGTTGGCCCGGTCTGAACACAGAAACCGACAATCTCTTACTTGAAACAACGGGAATGTTTTACTAGTAATGTTTACACACTCCAAAGCAGTTTTATTGCCACTTTACAACCCTCCTCCGTCTTTCCCTCTCTCCTCCCTCTTTCCCATTCCCCATCTCTCCTCCCTCTTTCCCATTCCCCATCTCTCCTCCCTCTTTTCCTCTCTTCCTCTCTGTTGTTTGAGGTGTTGCTCAAGCAGCCGACTGAGCCGTTCAAACAGAGCAATGACCGTAATGACACCACCTCACTGACACACACACAGATACGCACGCACACACACACGCAACACGGGCAGTCAGATGGCTGAGCGGTTAGGGAATCAGGCTATTAATCATAAGGTTGTCGGTTCAATTCCTGGCAATGCAAAATGACGTTTTGTCCTTGGGCAACGCACTTCACCCTACTTACCTAGGGGGAATGTCCCTGTACTTACTGTAAGTCGCTCTGGATAAGAGTGTCTGCTAAATGACAATGTAAATGTAACACAACACCACTACTGCCAGCACATGCCCACTCACTTGTGTGTGTGTGTCTGTCATCTCAGGTGAAATATTACTGTAACATATCCTGGCTGTGTTCTCAGTTTGATCCATCTCAAATCGTTCTGTAACAATGCAGCTGGCAGTGGTGCTGCATTTCAGGAAGTGAGGTAAAATGATTAGATGGAATTCTGTTTGCTCTGATCAGAATTGCACTTATGTCACATAAAACAGGTAAACTCCCCGCCCAAAATACACTGAAAGCTCAACAAAGCTTTTTTCCCCATCTACCTGCTGACAACATTCTCCATTGTGTCAAGCTCTCATCATCAATGTGATGATGTCATTCACACCATGAATCACACCAGCATATTTCTTGGAATGATGCACCAACCACAGGCACTTTCCTGGCATCCCTGCCCTTCTGACCAAAAATGAGAACTAGATCTGGCTAGTGGAAGGAAATCTCTCTTTCACTCTCCCTGTCTCTCTTCCTTCCACTCTCTCTTTCTCTCTCCAACCTCTCTCTATTGCTTCCTGTATACATGTGTCAACCTCTCCCTTCATCTCTTCGTTCCTCCATCTCTCCATCTGTCCTTGTGAGGGACAGAAGAGGAGAGTAGGAGAGCTGGCACTCAGACAGAGCCAGTGGCTGTCTGGACCTGTCAGTGAAGAGAACATGGGCCTCACTGGGCCTGACTGGACCTGTCAGTGAAGGGAACATGGGCCTCACTGTGCCTGAGTGGACCTGAGTGGACCTGACTGGACCTGACTAGACCTGACTGGACCTGACTGGACCTGTCAGTGAAGAGAACATGGGCCTCACTGGGCCTGACTGGACCTGTCAGTGAAGGGAACATGGGCCTCACTGTGCCTAAGTGGACCTGAGTGGACCTGACTGGACTTGACTAGACCTGACTGGACCTGACTGGACCTGTCAGTGAAGAGAACATGGGCCTCACTGGGCCTGACTGGACCTGTCAGTGAAGGGAACATGGGCCTCACTGTGCCTGAGTGGACCTGAGTGGACCTGACTGGACCTGACTAGACCTGACTGGACCTGTCAGTGAAGAGAACATGGGCCTCACTGGGCCTGACTGGACCTGTCAGTGAAGGGAACATGGGCCTCACTGTGCCTGAGTGGACCTGAGTGGACCTGACTGGACCTGACTAGACCTGACTGGACCTGACTGGACCTGTCAGTGAAGAGAACATGGGCCTCACTGGGCCTGACTGGACCTGTCAGTGAAGGGAACATGGGCCTCACTGTGCCTGAGTGGACCTGAGTGGACCTGACTGGACCTGACTATACCTGACTATACCTGACTGGACCTGACTGGACCTGTCAGTGAAGACAACATGGGCCTCACTGGGCCTGACTGGACCTGTCAGTGAAGGGAACATGGGCCTCACTGTGCCTGAGTGGACCTGAGTGGACCTGACTGGACCTGACTAGACCTGACTGCACCTGACTGGTCCTGTCAGTGAAGAGAACATGGGCCTCACTGGGCCTGACTGGACCTGTCAGTGAAGGGAACATGGGCCTCACTGTGCCTGAGTGGACCTGAGTGGACCTGACTGGACCTGACTAGACCTGACTGGACCTGACAGTGAAGAGAACATGGGCCTCACTGGGCCTGACTGGACCTGACTGGACTTGACTGGACCTGACTGGACCTGACAAGGCCTGACTGGACCTGACTGGGCCTGACTGGACCTGACTGGACATGACTGGACCTGACTGGACCTAACTGGACCTGAGAAGGCCTGACTGGACCTGACAGGGCCTGACAGGGACCCTCCTCACTGTGAGAGGCCCTGATAGCCTTTTCAACACATGACTCCTGAATGTCTTAGTGCCGCGCTGGTGTTACACAATCAGTGTGAGATGCATCACTGTGTATTACAAATATCAAAATGACCAAATAATGTGTACGTCATCCAAACAGAAATGTGTGTGTGTATGTGTGTGTGTGTGTGTGTGTGTGTGTGTGGGGGGGGTGGTGGCCAGTGTGGGTGTCTGTTTGTGTGTATTTCTGTGAATGTCTGTGTGTGTTAATGTGTTAATGCGTGCAAATCCTAGACTGAGACTCCTCACAGTGATGTTGAAACAGTAGTTGTAGTTGAGAAATCAGTGGAGTGGAGAGAACAGTGGGGCGTCAAACCTCCTCCAGCCACCAGGAGGCCTCGCTCACCTGAGAAGAACAAGGTAATCCAGGCAGAACGCAGCTCTGGGAACTGAGCTGGGTAGGTTCAACATTAAATAGAAAATTAATCAGATATAATTAAAGTGGAGAAAAGGTTAAAATTGTACATTAATTTGGGCAGTTTAAAATGACTCTTTTGGGATTTTGGAAAATGTAACATTGAAGAGTTGAGGTGATCATAGAGGGCAGACAAAGAGGTCATCGTGTTGAGGCTTGTGTATGAGAACAGGGTCAAACCTGAGAGACCTGCTGGCAGCTGCCCAACAGTGCCCTCCAGAAGGCCAGCTGAGAGAAACAGAGAAAGATCTAATCGGTCAAAATAACTTTTCACTCCTCAGTTACAGATACTGGAAGGCTGGACTGCCAACAGAGCAGCTCTCATCTAAAGTGATGACTGGGGTAAGACATAAGAAATCCATCACCAAACAGTCAGAGTCAAATCTAGCTTTTGTTGGTGTCTAGCTTTGTTGTCCTCCAGCTCAGCGATGAATGATGTCCGTGACATAGTCAGATAAAAATAGATGAACTCACCTCTGTTCACCAAGGGGCATGTGGAGGGAGACAGGGCCGAGGCTCGGAGGGAGCGGCGTGGTTTACAAAAGGAAAACAAGGGTGGGAGGGTTTGTCAAACCCAGATGATAGGCAGGAGAATGAGGACGGACCAGTTGGAGAAGTAAAGCAGGTAAGGCGCTGACGCAGGACACACACACACACACACACACACACACACACACACACACACACACACACACAGACAGAGGAAGGAGAGAGTTAAGGTACAGTACTGTGGATGGTCTCGGTAGCAGCCAGCTGAAGACAGGGGTTATGACTGAGGACACGGAGTGAGGGATTGACACAGAGCATCGCTCGAAAGATAAGAAGCAGAGAAGGAGGAGAAAGCGAGCGAAAGCAAACAACTGGACGAGCCATGGGCAGTTCTGGTAAGACGCTTCGGTGGAGGAGGAGATCTGACATACGTAGGCCTAGTGTGACTGAAGTATCAGCTGTTTCTACTGTAGGTCACTGTGTGTTGTGTGGTCAGCTCCATATTTCCTCTATGAACAGTTAATGTATCCTCCTGCTGTTCAGCTTCCTCACAGTCTTAGAAACTCACTAACAGTCACTGTTTTAGTTTTTATCGTCATTTTGCTTATTGGGCCCGAAATGGTCCCAATCTAACTAGCAGCAGACATAATCCTATAGACTCATTTGTTAAGATAACAAATGGCTAGGATGTCTAAGGAATTGCTAAATGAATGAACAGCTAATCTGCTCAACACTTAACAACATGCTTCGGGAAATATTGCCACCATCAGCTAGAAGGGAGTGAGACAGTAAACATAGCTAGCTAGCCAGGTGTGTGTGATGCATGAGGACACAGGAAACAGACAGAAGAGATTGTACCAGAGTTTCTCTCCCATCTGGCGTTGTTGATGGCAGGGGATGATGAAGTGATGTGATGAAACAGCCCCATCTGACTACGTGTCTCATTTAGTCTAACTCTAGTATAACCCTACCCTACCCTTCACTCCCTTAACATGTGACCTATGACCCTACTGTTCTCTCCCCTACCGCATGACCCAATCCCTCTTCTCCCTTACTGTGTGACCCCTACCCCGTCCCGCTCTCTGTGGCCTCTGACCCCCATGCCATCTCTGTGTGGCACTGCAGGGAGCAGCGTGAACTCAGAGGCCGTGGGCATCGCCGTGGGGTTCACCTTCCTTGCCATCCTCTTCACCATTGGCATCGTTCAGTTATGCTGCAAGAATGCCTGCAAGAATGCCTGCAAGAACAGCTTCAAGAACGGCTGCAAGAAGTGTAAGAAAAAAGGTACAGTACGATGTCCAGTGTGATGTATAAATGTAGGGGTGTCCTCTCTATATATTTACATTGCTGTCTTCATTTCCTTTTTTCTCTTTTCCTTCACTTCTTTTTCAGAACCATCGTTGAAAGACAAAGTGCTCACGTGAGTGTCTTTTATTGATGAACGCAGAATCGATCAATTCAAATCCTTGTTTTTCCTTGTGAGTGTTGTATGTTGTGTTGGTGATGCTTTGGTATTGGTGCTGTGCTGTGCATTCTGTGTGTCTGTCGATCTCTTTATCTGAGCCTTTGGTTATGTGTGAATGTCTGTCGCCGACAGGAAAGTGGGCCTAAAGAAGTCTCCACCTCCCTTCTCAATCAGCAGCATCATAAAGTAGAGTCACACCAACACACAGGAACAGATTTGGACCCATGGACTTTTAGAGTTAAACTCAAGCACTGGGATTCTTGATCTTTCCGTGTATTTCTTTAAATTCTGTATCTTGTCTGTTTGTGTTTCTGCATGCTCTCGTCTGCTCTTTCTTTCAAATCCCACTCATTCTCACTTCATACAAACCACAGGAAACATGACTCACTCTCCCCTTCTCCCCAGCACACAGAAAGAGAGAGAAAAAGAGAGATACAGAAAGAGACAGGGTGAATAAGTGTGAGTGACTGAATAAAAGAGCAAAGGTAGTGTTTTCATATTTCCACCATGATCCTAATAATGTCTTGACCATTTAAATGAATAAACATAATTTGGTTTTCTGTCACATTGTCACATCTGGATGAAACTGTGGGTTTGACAAGAAACCCCACTAAAAGTGTGATTTAGTGGTGAACATAGACAAACACACACTCACACATACATGCTCACACACGTGTGGGTCGTGCTGAGATCATGTATGTTTGCGTGTGTCCTATAGCGCGACTGATAAAGACGTGTTTTTAATAACATTTAAGTGTAGGTGTGTTTTCTTTGAACTACTAGTCGAAACATAAAAGGCAGATTGTACTCCAATAATATGTAATTTATTCTCCAGATCCTGTCCCCTGTTTGCATCAGAAACAAAGCAGACAAGGAAAGTAAAAAAGGAAGCAGAGTTTCAAAGAACTGCTTGTGACTAACCATTTTAATAATGAGTTTTGTTAATGTGCAGAGTGTGGATGCTGATGGTGACTGTAGGAGTTGCGGTTCTGGAACCTTACCAGTCACGGAAGAGAACGCAAGGGTGTTCTGTTTTCAGTGGTGTTTCTGGGTTTTCAGTGGTGTTGCCGGGCCTCTTCTTTCTCAGAATGTTCTGGTTCCATGGAACTCCCCCTGGGACGGATGTTGTCCTCGACGTGGTGACTTTAATGACTAACCAGGCATTCCTGCAGTCTGGGGATATCTGACATAATCTACTTTATGTAACTCCCTCGATTTATCTGAAATGCAATGTATTACGTGTGAAGATGAAAATGCATATTTGTGTGGGTGTGTTTGAGTGGTTGAGAGTAAGATTGAGTGTGTGTGTGTGAGAAACACATTTTATGTGTGGGTGGGTCAACCACATGGGGACAAGATGGCCATAGGGAGTTTCAGCCTTGTAGAAGGTACAGAAATAGCTGTCTCACCTCGCTCTTCTGCACATACGTTTGCATTTGCTTTTTCAAACGAAATGCATTGCATTTAAGAAAAATTACATGGAGTTCATGTAAATACTGGCTCACCTTTCTATTCCAAACGCACACACGCACTCACACTCAGCTGGTAGATGGAGGCCACAAATGGACCAGGCATGCTCTCTGGCCATCACCAGGTAGGTCATGTGATCCCCTTTGTGGAATTTGAGGTCCTGTTCTACAAATCCATGTTTGCACTAAAAAGATTTATCAGACGTTTGAGGTTAATTAGTTGGTTATCAAAGAGACCCCGGTCTCAATTTACTTTCCTTATACAAATGTAAATAACATTTACCCCCCTTTGACGCGTAGTGTCACACCGGTGTGATGGCTTCTGGCTGGGCCCCACAGCGTACTGTCACACCGGTGTGAATATCATTAGCACTAACATTGAGCCATAAAACATATCACATCAAAATAATTTAAAACCTTGATGCTGTGTAGGGGTAGGCAAGGCTTCCGTCAATATTCCATCAAAGATGTACATCATGTTTGAGTTGTGTGATGTACTGGCTAGATATTTAGGACATGATCCTTTACACAGGATCCACTATGGACATCCAGGTCATGATGGGCTTGGGATTTCTGGGTCTGTTGTCTTGACAAGTCAACTGGCATTTATTGTCATCATATACTTACATTACACAATGAAACAAGGACCTAGACAACTACAACAAAAATTGGTCCAACAAGACAAGATGAAATTTGTGACAAATGCCCCAAGACACAAAGGTGGGGATACTTCAAGTTCAAGTCTTTTATTGTCAGATGCACAGAACACCACAAGGTCAGACTGGGCACTGAAATTCTTAGGACAAGACAATGCAAGGCAACCTGGCATAACATACAAGTAAACAGAACATAGATTACATCTACAGACATCCCAAGTCTGCCGGAAGTTCCGTGACTGTCCCGCATTTCAATAGCGGCTCCCGGACGCCCGCAAATGCTATACAATCTCCCGGAATTCTGTGATTTTGTATTTAGAGCGAGCGAGACTGTCCAATGGTCATTTATGGACGAAACAAGTGCATATCACGCGTCCTGATTGCGTCCCGGGGGGGTGGGGTGGAGGGGGGGGCTGTACGTGCTGGTTGAGGGTGTAGAAGGGGGGGGAGAAGCCACCTCCCGGAAATTAGTCACTGCAGGTTGGGATGTCTGCATCCTATGATAAGCAAAAATATAGGGAACATCCTAAATATACAGATAATATACAATATGTGAATAATCATAATATACTAATACCATATGTGGACATCAGTTATTGAGGTAGCAGCCATATGCAAAAATATTGAGTGGAGTCTGATGATGTACAGGTGCGTGTGGGGTGCATGGGTTTGTCCACAATGCGTGTGGCTTTGCAGAGGCAGCGTTAGGTATAGATGTTTGTGAGGGAGGGAAGAGAGACCCCGCATATCTTCTCGGCTGTCCTCACTATCCTCTGCAGAGTTGCGGTTCGAAGCGGTGCAGTTCCCAAACCAGGCCGTGATGCAGCTCCTCAGGATGCTCTCTATAGTCCCTCTATGCCAGTGGTTCTCAAACCTGTACCACTGCTCTATGCAATGTGGTGAAGATGTGGGATGGGAGATGGGCTTTTAGCCACTGCTGGTTCACCAAGGAATTAGGTGCTCGACGGTTTAGCTGATGTTTAGCAGGGATGGGTCGCTTTGTGCTGACCTTACTTGCTCTGCACACCTGAGAGATGGCAATGTAGTACTATACATGGACAATTTGTACAGCAGTGCAACCCTCTTTCAACATTTTATGTCTCTTGGAACGGGGCCTGTGCAGGCCAACATTCACATTCACCTGTAAAATTAGAAAGGGATAGATGTTCAATATATAGAAAACGGTCAACAGCAGGCAGTCAAGTGATATGACAAGAGGTGTGTTCATTACCCTATGAAACATTACAGTCATACATTACTGTTGTCATTTCAATAGGTTGTTATATTGATTAAGCATAAAGTCAGGTTTATTCTACATGTCGTCCATCAAGTAGCCCTAGCCTAGATTTTCCAAAGGATTACACTTGCCTCATTTTTGCAATACTTGAGGTCTTGTGACCTGACAAAAAATGAGAAATAATAAATGTTCCATCAACACGGAAATGAATGTCAGTAGATGGTAGAAAGAGATCACAAAGCATAGCCATCAATTTAGAATGGATGTCTGCATTCTTGTGATTGCTCTAATTAGACTAAACATAACAAGTTACTACGAGCTAGCTAACAAAAACGTCAGATCGTGCCACAGGTATGTGTATAACTTGTGTGTATAAATAATCTACTGAGCAAAAAGGTTTTCCCAGAAAAGTAGAAGCCAACCAAAAAGGTTTGAAGGTATTCAAGCAGCATGAGCTTGCTTGATCGCCTTTGGTCGAGGGGTCTGGGAGTCATTTTCCAGTCTCGCCTATGGCTCAACTTGGTTGACAATCAACAGTTGTTGATAATTTACTAGGCTATGTTACGTTGTTTGTGTGGTCAGATTAAAACGAGTACAAAATAATGCAGGTGCATCCAGTCAGACTAATTTGCGAGGATTGTAACGCATCGTTTTATTTTCCTTATTTTGTGAACACGGGCTGTTGCCAACTCAGTAGGTTTACGAGATGGAAGCCAGCTAAAGAAAACAAAACGATGCATAGCAATCAAGTTAAACTGACTGGATGTATCTGAATTATTGTGTATTAGTTATAGTCCAACCACAAACAACGTAACATAGCCTAGCAAATTAGCAACAGCTAACTTGTTGATTGACACTTTACTACACTATACGAGCTAGCCAGTTTGGAAAACACTGAACGAAAGATATACGTCACGAGAAGGTGGGATAAACAAAATAACCAATAGGTGAGTTCGAATTCATGCAGCGCCTGCGTCGTCTGGAGCCGCCTGCAGCCCGGCTGACTTGAAGCAGCCAATGGCATTCTCAGATTCAAGGCAGCCGGCTGCAGCCGGCTGTCGGCACCGCTAACGCTGAAAGAAGTCGAACACACCTAATGAATTGAGTAGTCGTCACTAATACGGGGTGCAAACTAGGTCAATTTCAAATGCAAACCGAGAAGTGCTGAAATTGTCTGTAAATTCGTCACAATCAACTTCTGGAACGTTGAAATTGAATTGTTCAGTTCGGAATAATTAACAGTAACAATGTTTGAGGTTGTTTGTTTGCTTTGTTGAGTTTTTTGAGTGTTTCTTTGTTCCTGAATGGTGTCTGACGTGGATTTGACCTGGACCTGAGGTTCCACTGACAAGCTGAAGCAGAAAGAGGAACTTGGTGATTCAGCTTCACAACCCCCCCATGGTCCCATCTTTGCATATGGGTGTGTGTGTGTGTGTGTGTGTGAGTGTGTTTGTATGGCGGGGTGTTGTGGTTCTTCACTCATGGTTTATCAGTGTCATTTAGTTACTATTCAAAAAGTCTCCCACACACAGCAGAGAAACACATAAAACTCCTTAAATGAAACACACAACCTCACAAACACACGCGCACACACACACACACGTTTCAGAGCGACACCTTTTTTAAGCACTTTAATCACAGGGACACTTCCCCACTTCATTTACAGAAACATTCTGAATAAATAACATATGAAAATAAATAAATAACCATGAAAAGGGAACTCCTAACTGTCTGTGTGTTCTACTGGGAACTCCAAGACACAAGCTGTCGGTAGTTTCCGTCAGTCAAAAAAGGACAAGGAAGAAGAAGTGAGATTTGGAGTGAGAGAACACAGCGTCACTAAAAGGACCTACATTATATCTGTACCCCCCCCCCACTCTCTCCCTGTCTATAGCAGTACACTGTTGACAGGTTTCAGTAATGGTAAAGTGCTACTGGTCAAAGCTCCCAACCCTAAGGTTGTGCTTTCTCATCCCGAGTCTGAGAGCTGATCCCGGTGGTCTCAGGCTAAACCAGTGTGAAATGAGTTTCTTTCAGTATGTTAATGAATGACACGGTAACTGGGGGTGGGTTTTGTAAATGTTTTACAAGAGAAGTTATCATTTGGCAGTAGAGCTGTTGGAGCTGTGCTGGGGGTGCTGTTTGTGTAAAGCGTTTGTCGTTTGCCCTGTATGATTCTGTATGTGTGAAAAATATAAACGCCGTGACCTTCACTGACGCACGTCTCCCCACAGCCAACCCACAATCGCGCTCTACGCTTGATCTTTTCATCTTCCTCAGATGCCTATGTTAATCCCTCGCTCTTTTGAACTGTTTGTTCCACTAAATATCAAGCAGGCGAGGAGGGTGTGTCAGTTTACATAACAGGAACCAACCTCCAAAACATTTCTTTGTCATTAACCTTCACAAAAATCATGGGTTCTTTCCCTTCATTTAGGTTTCATTACTGGTGAAATACTTCAGTTTAACAACCCCCTCCCCCAAATAGTCACCAATTAAACGATGGTCTAATAACTTGCCTGTATCAGCTCACATCTGCTGCCACCAACCGTGGATCACACCACTTCCTGCCTCACACAAAGTAGTAACTCAAGCTCAATGTGTCTGTTCCACACTTCCTGATATGGCAAGCAAACTACAGTGGCAAGACACATCTGTTGAAGAGGGCCTCACACAATTCAGTCCGTTCACATCAAAATGCTTTTCACTTAGGACCTGAATTTTCTTCACTTTATCACAGTGCTTACATCAAAACTTTGATTTGCAGCATATTGCCTGGGCACAAACACTAGACAAAACTTAATGCAACATGTCAGCCTGAGGTCAGTTCAACATTACACAGAGAGATGAATGCTGTCATGTTGGCGTTGCAGTTCAGTCCTCCATCCAAAAGGGAAAGCTCTGACAGAGCTGTCAAGAGAGGGAACGACTCCCCCAGGTGGATGGCCTGCTGGAGGGCATGTGGCATCAGCACAGAGTCCTCCAAGTTTGCCACCGTCTCCATGGGAACGGGAGTGTTCCTCTGTTGCCCAGTTAACACCTTGCCCGTCTCGCATGTTAGCGACTGTCTCTGGGAGGTTGAGAAACATGGAGGTGTGATCTGGTGCTCCTCCTGCACTCTGTAGTTTCCTTTGTCTGAACGCACACACGCAACATGTCCAGACCTGTAGCCAGGTATGACGTCAACCATGACAGTTTTTGACTCCAATTGTCCAGACTTGTAGCCAGTCATGACGTCAGCCATTACTGTTTTTGGCTGCCAGTTTCCTGGTCTATAGCTTGTGATACATTCAGCCATGTCTATCTGTGTTTCAAAGGGGATGTGCTTAGAGCTGTCTTTGCTGGCTTGGAGGTCCACCGAGCAGGGGCTCTGGCTCCGGTATCCATCCCCAGCAAGGTGCATGATCCTGGGAAGCAGCCCACAGTCCTCCCCATCCAGACTTCCAGAGGAACCCAGCTGGAGGTCCTGCAGGGGGGGCTCTCCTGTCCCACTCCTGCTGCTGGTGATGCTCTCCATCTCCCCCATGCTCCCACAGCCACTGTCCTCCCTCCTCCTGTTTTCCTCTCCTCCCCTCCCTCCCTCACTCACACCTGAGTGTGACTTCACGCTGACTCCGCTGTCCAGACTTGTCCTACTATCCTTTTCCTCCTCTGCTCTCTCCTCCTCCGGGGCAGGGGTCCCCAGCCCCCCCCAGCTCATGGTCTCTGGTCGGGGGGTGGAGAGGAACCAGCCCTGATTGGTGACCACCTCCACGGACTCCCTCGCCAGGCTCAGGGGCAACCAGTCACTCCTAATGGACGTCTTGAGGATAGTAAGAAGAGAAGGAAAAAGTCAATTAACTGACATGACTAAACTCACCACCAGAGTAGCCCAGAATAGCTTAGCATAATGACGCAGACTTCATAAGTTGGATGACAAACATGAAAACCAACATGATTCAGAAAGCCTTCTTGGAAAGAGGAAGAGCTGCGGCTAAACAGAAATTGTGACTTAACAAACGAAACATACTGGTTAGAGGTCAATCTATTAAGGACAGCTCTTTTCTTATCCGGTTAAAAACCTGTAGTAAAGGTGGTCAAAAATGTATAAATGTGCAGGAATATATGTAGACTAGAAGGCAGACAGGGAGGCAGACAGACAGACTTACCAGAGCTGCAGGCATTTTCTCTGGACGCCTCAGGACCCAACAGAGGGTGAGGACCAGGGCTAAGAGGACCACAGCCACACACAGGACTGAAGGATAGACCCAGACCTGGACATTCTCTGGGGAATGACACAGCAGAAGTCATTCAGAAGTCATTCAGTCAGTAGAACTTATTGACAAAGCAATTCACATTTTTCATCACTGTGGGAAATGTTCTGCAAGACCTTGGTGTTTGATATATTGAGTGATAAAATCTTTCATAGACAGATTGAGAGTGAGAGATATAGACCAATCGATTGATCGATCGACAGATAGAAAGAAAGAAAGTGAGACAGATAGACAGTCTTACTGGGCAGCTGGATGCAGTGCTGGGGCGAGGCCTCGCTAATAGTGGGACTCGTTTTGGACTCCACCTTGGCGCTGACGCAGTAGCTCCGCCCATGCAGGTAGTGGAATGTCAGCACGGCTTCCTCCCCCTCCTCATCCAGCCCTTCGGTCAAGCTCTGGACCATGACCTGGCAGACGCACAACACATGAAGAACACAGACCATACAAGCATCTACAAGATGCTACTAGTTTTCAGCAGTACCCACAGCCCATGGATCCATAATTCCATAATCCCATAATGACACTTCCATAAACCTGAAATTCTATAATTCCACAGTCCGGTCATTCCATCATTTTATCGTTCCACCTTCTCCTCTCTCACCTTCTCCTGTCCTGTCTCCTGCAGGTACACGGTGTAGGTCATCCCAAACTTAAACATCTTCTTGAAAATAGGTTTCTTGTAGATCTTCACCATCACAGAGCTGGAGTTGGCCAGCAGCGAGAAGGTGGGGGGCAGCAGAAGATCTGGGCGGAGGAGGAGGAGGAAAACAAGGAGATGAAAGATGAAAGTGAAAAATAAATAAGAGGATTAGTCTAAAACCAAGGCCCAATTGTAGGCTGAGATTGAGGCCTGTTTCAGACACAAGGCATCCTTCTCTGTGCACTCACTATAGTTGGGAGTGAACCTCTTCTGAACCCAGATGGAGTGTGCAGCCTCAGTAACCAGACAAACTCTGACTTTGTATTTCTTGGTGTAGTTCTGGATGAGGCTTGTCAGTTCACAGGAGGTCTGGGGGGTCTTCTCACAGCCATTCACCACTGTCATGTTATGGCCATAGCTAAGGGGGAGGAAGAGGGGTTGTTTAGGTAGATCACATGGCTGAAAAGTGAGGTAGAATGATGGAATGGTTTCTGGATGGGAGGAGAAAGAAAATTATGAAGGGGAGGATGAATAAAAGAAAGAGGTGAGGAATGAAGATGAAGGAAGTATATGAGTTTGTGTGTGTGTTGTGGTGAGGAAGGCTTACATTCCCATCTCCACGCGGTAGTGAGGCCTTGGGGACGCCTCCATAGGGGGGTCCCAGGTTACCGTCACCTTCTCATCCCTCATGACCAGGCTCAGGTTGGCTGGTTTAGGCAGCATCTGTCCTGGAGCACAGAGACACAACACACAGGTCAGTCACACAAGCAGACTCAGGTCACTGAATATTTAGTCATTGAATAATATAATATGTACAGAGAATGAGGTTTAGTGTTTTAGCAATTGTGAAAAACTGTAACAGAACATAAAAAAATACAACTTGAGTTGAACTGAGTCTAATTGAATCAAAGTGAATTGCAACTGAATTTGATCATGTCTACTCAACATTGAATATAACAAAATAATAAGGGATTGTGCATTACAATCAGGTCTGGACTGGGACTGAATAACGGGCCGGGACTTTGAAACGCAGACCGGCCCACAACCGTGTATTATTATAATTGTCTTTGCATTATGCTGCGGCCGTTAGGGTTAGGGTCCCGACGGCCAGTCCGACCCTGATTACCCTGAGTCTTTGCAGAGAAAGTATTTGAATACTGTATGTAAATATATTTTACAGGAAACACAGAACAGAACGGTACATGAAGATAATTCCCACAAGGGAACTCCCTCACACATGACCTCAGCAGAGTTTCCCCAGACAGGGATTACACAAATATTTTTTTCTGTTTCGATCACTGTTTATTTTGAGTTAGGAAACCTACACAACATTTCTCTAACTTGTCTGTGAGTTTAGGATGTGAGGAGGATGTTCTAGTAAAATGTAATAAGGAGATCAAAATTGAATGACATCTCAGTGCTCCTTTTATCTTGTGGTTGAAGCTACTTGACTGTAGATACAACCACGATCGCAAACCACAACATTCATTTATATGTATATCAATAATTAGATCAACATTCAATAAGAGAAACTTCCTTTTGCTGCCAGAAATGGCATGACACACATTTGAAATATGACGGAATCAATCATAGTTTAGATATTCCTCTCAGCTAAATCCAAATACATCAGTATTTACAAATACCGGAGATTCCTTCAGCCTACCATGACGTAGATCAAACAGGAGATGTCTTCAATAGCAACAATTATCTTTCTTGTGTAATCCCCTGATCTATAGAAAATCTGCTTTGTGTAATTTCAGTTTTAACCGCTGATATGGTCTCTAGGAAGACATCAACAAGAAAATCAATGTGTGGTAACAATCTCTAAAAAAGTTTGTCAATACCTGACATGCAGTTTGCTGCGATCAACAGCAACCCCAGAATTAACATCCACCTTCTCCAATCCATGATCTGGTCCAGAATTTCTTTATTAGACAATAATCATCTTCTCCTACTCCTAAAGCGCTTTACTCCGTTGCTCCTCTCTGTTAATCATCTCCCTCGAATTAGCTGTTCGGCAGGCCGGTATCCAGACAGCTGTCTGAACAGGGCAGTGGAAGCTTTGTGTCCAAGCTTGTCTGCTATGCGTTGACGTTCTGCTGTGGTAATTTATGACTGGTCTGACTGACAGCGACAGGGGTTATCGTGGTTTTGTTACTCAGCTGACATTTATACCCCCCTACTTCCACTTCCACCACCGGCAGTCTGTTTTGGAGTGCGAGAGCTGTGCTTTCCCTCTTGTGACTGCACGTTTCTCTTTCTTTTTTCTCGTTTCTCTTTTTCTCTCTCTCTCTCTCTCTCTCTCTCTCTCTCTCTCTCTCTCTCTCTCTCTCTCTCTCTCTCTCTCTCTCTCTCTCTCTCTCTCTCTCTCTCTCTCTCTCTCTCTCTCTCTTTGTCTCTCTCTGTCTCTCTCTCTCTGCCTCTAGTCTTCCGCCACTTTTCTCATGTCTCTCTCTCTCCTTTTGATGTCTATCTCCTTTTCTCTTATTCTCTTTCTTTCTCCTTCCCTCTCTTTCTCCTTCCCTCTCTTTCTCCTTCCCTCCACTTTTCCACAACAGCTGAGAGCGTGAGGAAAGCATGGGAAGGGAGGTTTGGAGGGAATAGGGGAGGGATTCAAAAATAGAAGCAGAGAGAGGAGGCCGAAAGTCTCCCTTTTTACTGTAAAGTCCCCTTTATTTACCCTGCACTTTTCGCCTTTTCTCCTCACCAGAGCGTACAGAGCAGTAGAGCCGACTTCTGGACACAGTGCAGAATAAGTAGTACAGAGAGATAGATATGGAGACGAGGAAAAATGTATCCTTTGTTTTTTTTACAGCCTCCAATTTCTAATATAAATTAAAACTAGATTGGATTTTTTTTGCCTGTCTCTCTGCCTGTCTCTCTGCCTGTCTATTTGTCTGTCAGTTTACCTGTCTGCCTGTCTGTCTGTTGTTTATCAGGATATGAAAGCCAGTCTCTGATGCACCAAACCTTGTGTGCACGGATGTGTGAAACCACTCTACCTTTCTGACACCTGGGATGATGCACCATCTTTCCTATTTGTGTGTGTGAGTGATGGAAAAAAACACGAAAACCATGAACATCGAATTATAGTAATTCTGCATGTTTAAACGACCGCACGCTTGTTTTGCAAAGAACTCCATATTAATAAAATGTTTCTCTCCCTATTCCAAATCCTTATCACTTAAAAATATTTCCATGTGCTGAGAATAATTCACCTATTTCAGATATTAACCAGTTCTTTTACATGGTCTGAGTTCACACCAAGATTTCTGACTGACCACAGATGGGAGACAAAATGATATCTGTCTCTTAAAGAGCCCTGAGGTGATTACAGTCTGGAAACAGGATGGAGAGAGGCTTGAAAGAGGCTGGAGGAAGGCTGGACAGAGACTTGAGAGAGAGTGAGAAAGAGATCTGAATGCAGATGGGGTTTTCTAATGTCACGCCTCACTGTCCAGTTTCCCTACATAAAAGGAGGAAGTCTGTGTAAGGGATTCTGTACTAACAGAAAGTCTCATCTGTAATTTCTGTTTCGATCATCATAGAGTTCTGAGAAAGAAGATAGCACCTTTTTGTGTGAGAGGGAAACCCCTTTACATTATTAGTGTGATCCCTCCACTGCCTGCTCTTCAGTTTTACTTCCCTCTTTCGAATATTCAGTGACCATCATGTGGTTTGTTTCTGATGGTAGGACATGTGGAGTAGAGATCAATGACGAACCATGCAACAGCTCCCTCTGTTGGTAAAAACTGTCCAGTTCACTTTCTAAAGCACGTAGACATGTAGACAAACACATACGTACTATACAAACACATGTGTTTTTGTGACAATTTGATACGATTGAAACATGCGTGGCATATTGTATGTAAATTATACTGGGCCATTGCGTCGCGGTCACACCTCTTCCTACAGCAAATCGGATACGGCGGTTTCCATGGGATACCAGAGGAACAAACCTTTCATCTAATTAGTGCAACCAGAGCCCGTCTACGGAGAGCCTGTCCACTCCCTATTAATGCACCCCCTGCTAACCCTGATTAGGAAAGTGTTACATGCCTGAAACTTACTGTGCTTACTCATACTAGTGCCCTCAGTGTACAGTAAGAATCATTTGATGCTGGGATACACAGAACAGACAAGAGAGGGGGGTGCATTTCACGACAGGCTTAATGCACCCCCTGCTAACCCTGACTAGGAAGGTGTCACTTGCCTGAAACGTACTGTGGTTACTCATACTAGTGCCCTTGGTGTACAGTAATAATCATTTGATGCTGGGATATACAGAACAGACAATAGAGGGGGGTGCATTTCACGACAGGCTTCTTGTATTCCTTCTTGCCATGAAATGCACCCCCTGCTAACTCTGACTAGGAAAGTGTCACATGCCTGAAACTTACTGTGGTTACTCATACTAGTGCCCTCAGTGTACAGTAAGAATCATTTGATGCTGGGATATACAGAACAGACAATAGAGGGGGGTGCATTTCACGACAGGCTTGTTGTATTCCTTCTTGCCATGAAATGCACCCCCTGCTAACTCTGACTAGGAGTGTCACTTGCCTGACACTTACTGTGGTTACTCATACTAGTGCCCTCAGTGTGCAGTAAGAATCATTTGATGCTGGGATATACAGAACAGACACTAGAGGGGGGTGCATTTCACGACAGGCTTGTTGTATTCCTTCTTGCCATGAAATGCACCCCCTGCTAACTTTGACTAGGAAAGTGTCACATGCCTGAAACTTACTGTGGTTACTCATACTACTGCCCTCAGTGTACAGTAAGAATCATTTGATGCTGGGATATACAGAACAGACAAGAGAGGGGGGTGCATTTCACGACAGGCTTAATGCACCCCCTGCTAACCTTGACTAGGAAGGTGTCACATGCCTGAAACTTACTGTGGTTACTCATACTAGTGCCCTTGGTGTACAGTAATATTCATTTGATGCTGGGATATACAGAACAGACACTAGAGGGGGGTGCATTTCACGACAGGCTTGTTGTATTCCTTCTTGCCATGAAATCCACCCCCTGCTAACTTTGACTAGGAAAGTGTTACATGCCTGAAACTTACTGTGTGTAAATCCTACAACGAAAATGTATTTGTGAGGAATGTTTATTTTAACGATTGAAAACAGATGCATCATAGACCACTGTAGTATGTGTTGCCCGGGCAACAGAGGCTAATGTCATGCTAATGCTTCAGTGAAATAGTAGACTACCGTTTCCGAAAGTAGATGTGGGCCTACTTCCTTAATAATATCAGCTAATATTGTACATTACATTTCACAATTGTGTTTCACATCACAAAGTAAAATGAGTAAATAGTTATCACCCTGGCCTCTTTGCTTGTGGCGTTTCTGCAGCTGCCTTGCAGTAAAGCTATAGTTAGCCTAGCTATCCCCCAAGTTAACAGATGCGAAACGATTGTTCTGCTACAGGTAGTCACGCGTGTTTTCGTGACTACCTGTGACTGTGGCTAGCAAATTAGCCACCGTTAGCTTCACTTTTCGCCACAAAAACTTAACTTGAGCCTAAACCATGCAACGGAACGTAAATCCCAATAGAAGCAACTCAATCGCTACCAAGACGAAACTTTTGACACCTAGGTTGTCTATGTAGGCCAAATATTGACTGAGTTTTAGGGGGGCAAAAAGAATAATAATAATAATATATATGTGAGAGAACAAAGGTTGTGCCCTTGCCGAAGGCAAAGCACACCCAATAATAATACTAACAAATACAATAGGAAAAAGTTTTGGAATCGACAATGTACCTAAAGAAGGCTTTGTTTAAGTTCTTCTGTTTTACGATAAGATATAAATTACCAAAAGTTCAGGAGGGAAAAGAGAGCCTTAAACATAAATACAGAAAGGCTGAGAAGCAGAGAGAATGCTGTGTGTTACGCTAGGGGTGGGAGGGGAAGGGAGTTGAAGATAGAACAGACCACCAGAGAGGCAGGCTTGCAGGGGTAGGTCATGTTGCTAGGGTTGGTAATGTTGTTGAGAAGCACTTTTTGACATATTTACTGAAATAAACTTCACATCCTGATAGCAACCAATAAGGTTTGACAGTAAAATGAAATCAATCCAATATCTGTGTGCGTCACAGGACTGTAATAAACACGACCAATCATTACAGTCAGTTGGACGGCGTTTGGACCAGATGCAATGATTAGCTACTTGTCTGTCTGTCTGTCTGTCTGTCTGTCTGTCTACCACCTGGCAGAAGTCAGGCAGCGTTCATGTGTTTTGGGGGAGTGGCTTTGAAGGGATGGGGTGGGACATTTGGTTCAAACTCGAGCTTAAATTGCTAGAATTGCTAAACTTACATACCCTGCCTTTAACCCTGTGTAACAGCAACCAGCACACTGCCTTGTTGGCCAACAACACGCTTTTATCCAAAGCGACTTCCAAGAGAGAGCTTTACAAAAGAGCATAGGTCACTGATCATAACAACGAGATAGCCCCAAACATTGCGAGCAGCCAAAACATGAAGCATACATTGTGGAAAACCAAATAAGTGCCAAAGGGAAGAACCATAAGAGCATGCAGTTAAGCAAGTTACAATTGAACAACATGAAACTCCGCACAAGAGTGCAAGAGTGGGGAGTCAGGTGGCTGAGCGGTGAAGGAATCGGGCTAGTAATACGAAGGTTGCCAGTTCGATTCCCGGTAATGCCAACTGACGTTGTGTCCTTGGGCAAGGCACTTCACCCTACTTGCCTCTGGGGAATGTCCCTGTACTTACTGTAAGTCGCTCTGGATAAGAGCGTCTGCTAAATGACTAAATGTAAATGTAAGAGTGTACCTGTAGAAAAAACACTCAACAGTAAAATATTTCACAATGAGTACAAGAATTTGAAACCGTTACAACTAACCAACAAGAGCAACAAGTCTCTCAATACAAGTCATTGTGATCCTGGAGGGAACATATTCATCAGTTCACTACAAGGACACACATACCTACATACACTTAAATATACTAAAAAATGACTAAATGTAAATGTAAGAACATACTGTTCACTCAGACACACTGATGTAAACAAGAAATCATTGTTATCGCTGAATGACATCATTTTCCATTCAGAAAAATTGCATTGTCATGCTGTAGTTGCTAATTACCACTGTTGTGTTTATGGTTCTCAAAGTATGAGGCAGGACCCTGGACAGGGGATGAAGTGGGTGGGGGTGGGGGGTTAGCATTGAGATGGTATGTGAGGTGTAGGATTCAGACAGTAGATGAATCATCACTGTAAAGGAAGGGGGTGGTGGGGATTAAGGGTTCAGGGGGTGGGGGGGTCACAGGAGGGGGGGTAGTGCTGTATTAATTTGGAAAGCCCCGCTGAATATGCTGTGTATGCATAAACAACCCTGATACCATCAAAGTGTATTCGTCATTAAATTCCTATGTCTCCCTCTCAGAATCGTATTTCTAATGAGAGTAGAAGAAAGCTGGTAATGTTGATGGGTCAATGAAGGCTTGAGTACAGATCGAAAAGGCTTTGAGTTAAAAAACATTTCTCTAGATTGAGTGTCACCCGAAATGTATTTGGTATCTGTTTCTGATATGAACCCTGGACCCCCCATTACACCCAGCACCAACCATAAACACCCCCACCCCCACCTCTACCCAATTGCTCCGTGGTTGCTCTCTTCAAACCAGTCTTTCAGGTGTGAATGCATCGCAAAGGAAACACCCATCTCCATTGAGAAGGAGGAAGAGAAGGAAGGTGAGAGGGGGAAGGACGGGAAAGGGGGCGGGTCAGTGTCAACTGTGGACTGACAGAGCGTGGAGGAGACAGAAGGAGGGAGGAGTGTTGAGGGAGGTGTCAGTGTTCTCTGGTCACAGGTGTGGGAGAGAGCCAAATAAAAGAATGTGAAGCCCAGGCCCCGCCCCCTGTCGCTCAAATGCACCTGTGTGCTCTGTCCACCCCGCTGAGTCCCCGCTGAGTCCGATGGCACAGCATGAAGAGGTACGTCCGCCCTCCTTCCGCTCCTCTCTTCCCCTCTTCTCTGTTCCTCCCTTCTGTTCCTAGGCTCCTCTTCTCCTCTGCAGTCCTCTCCTCTCTCCTCTCCGCTCGTCTCTATACTCCGTTTCTCTCCTCTTCCGTTGGTAAAGGTGCTATGATTCCAAAAGTCTACGAAAGTTCGATGGGTTCTGTGGTTCTTTCCCCCTTTCTCTCTCTTTCTCTCTCTTTCTCTCTCTTTCTCTCTTTCTCTCACCCACAAACGTCTCTGTTTGTCTATTGCTGTACCAGTCAAGCTGCTTGTGCGTGTGACGCGCAGAGTGCCGTGTTTCTGCGCTCCACATGGCTGTTACTTCCATACCTCTCCTGGGTTTGGCTCTCCATGTAGCGTATCACTTGCTGTGTTCTCAGGATACACCTGCTCAAGATAGAGACACATGGGTCATGTGTCCTCAGCCTCCTGCCTCTCTATGTATGGGAACTGGGTTGTGTGTTTTGGCTTCACATGTTGGCCTGTATAGAGGGAAGTGTGGAGTAATACAGTTCCGTCATCCTCAGTGGAATCAGGCTTTATATTCCAGGTCACCTAGATTCCATGCCTGTCTATCTGTAGATCTATCTGTGTGTGAGTGTCTATGCCTGTGTGTGTGTGTGTGTGTGTATGCCTGTGTGTGTGTGTATGCCTTTGTGTGTGTGTGTTTGACCTAATTGCACACAGGTGTTTGTGATGGTTGCTATACCGCTGAGTTGATGCAAACATATCCTTATTTAGAGCATTAAAATGTATGGATTGTGGATCGATTCAGTTCTGTCAGTTGATCTCATGCTGATGAATTGTGATCAAATCTGTGGTAAACTTGGGGCCAATTTCACAATGTCAGGTGTGGAGGTCTTTTGTTTTGTTTATTCTTTGTTGTCATACAATAGTTCAAGCCTGACCTTTGAAACGTTGTTACTCAAACTTCTAAATCCGATGATTTAACTGTCGTTTAAAGTGAAAAGCTATCCTGGAGAAGACAATGACAACTTATTTGAGTTGACTCTAGGATTCCAATCCCCTCCCTTCTTCCCTTCCTCCTCTCCTCCTCTCCTCTCCTCCTCTCCTCCTCTCCTCCTCCTCTCCTCCTCTTCCTTCCGCTCTCATACTCCTCCTCTTTCATAAACCTTTGCTATTGTGGTAATTCTGAAGATTGAGCGCCTGTAGACATTTCCTGCAACCAGAGATCTCAACCTAAAGAAAAGGACAGACTGGTTTGTGTCACCTGTGGATCCAATCCCTGTGTGTGTTGCCGCTTGTGTTTTTCCACTGGGTTTATTGTGATGAGTTGAGCCTTGTATGGATATGTATGTGTGTGTAGGTGTGTGTGGGGAAAGGGGGCAGTGGAGAGGAGGGGTTGGGGAACCTTTAGGTGTTTTGTCGAATGTTTTAATATCAAGACTCTTGTACAGTAGAGAAGGTAGGAGTGTTGTTTTGAGATGAGGAACTCTTGTTGTTTTATTTTGCCCCAGTTCATCACCACAGTGGGAATTACAACAGGTTTCCCAGGAAGTTCAATAATCCTTCTAAGTATTAATATTATTAGTAACAGTGGTTCCAATGACAACGGTTTAATTTAGCAGGACGAACATATGTATACATGATTTAGTAGTTAGTTACCATGAAGTCTCCTTGTTTACACTCTATAACCTGCTGAGTCATATAGTCACACTGTAGAGATAGTTATCACTCTGGCAGCAGGATGGGGCCAGACTAGAGGATGACATCTTCCCAAGGAAGAACACAACTGAGTAGAGTAGACTAGAGCAGAGTAGAGTAGATTCGAGTAGAGTCAAGTAAAATCGAGAAGAGTATAGTAGAGTGCAGTAAAGAACAGAACAAAACAAAACGCCAAACAGAAAGAGAGACAGAGTGAGATCAAGAGGAAACTGAGAGATTAAAATAACACCAGGGAGAGAGGAGAGACTGGCAGTGATGCAGGCAGCAGTCTGCTCTCCAGGGTGCAGCTCTACTCTACCTGACTGACCTGTCTGTGTATGTGGGTCATAACTGCCAGGCTCACTGCCAAGCTGCTCGCCAGCCAGAAGGCTGTCACCGCTGCTGGGGACCCACACGGTTGCCACGGCGAGCGGCGCTCCCTCACCGTTCCATTTCCCCCCACGGCAACCAATTCCAGTTACTGGCAACAATGGAGGGAGTGGAGTTTGGGTTGGAGTGAGGGAAGGAGGGAGGGAGGGATTAAGGGAGGGAGGGAGGGGAGTTTGGGTTGGAGGGAGGGAGGGGGTAGGGTCTGGTGACCTGATCAGCTGACTGATCTGAAATGGCTGTTGATTCATCGGAGGAGCCGAAGAGTGCAACAGAGAGCAGAGTGTGAATGGAGGGATGGAGGGATGAACAAAGGATAAGAAATATGAAGCAAGAGTCAGAGAGTGGGTCGATGTCTGAACCCATTTGAAATTATGGTCAGAGAAAAGAGGTACACTGTGTGTCTGAATGTGCATGTGTCTGCCTGTTGCCATGAGATGTGGTCTAGTCTAAGTGACAGAGGTGCTCGTCAGAGGATGTGACAGAAGAATTAACTCCACCCTGAGGCTCTCAGGAGAGTCAGCTCCACCGTGAGGCCTCAGGAGTCAGCTCCACCGTGAGGCGCTCAGGAGTCAGCTCCACCCTGAGGCGTTCAGAAGAGTCAGCTCCACCGTGAGGCCCTCAGGAGTCAGCTCCACCCTGAGGCTCTCAGGAGAGTCAGCTCCACCGTGAGGCTCTCAGGAGTCAGCTCCACCCTGAGGCTCTCAGGAGTCAGCTCCACCGTGAGGCCCTCAGGAGTCAGCTCCACCCTGAGGCTCTCAGGAGAGTCAGCTCCACCCTGAGGCCCTCAGGAGTCAGCTCCACCATGAGGCTCTCAGGAGAGTCACCTCCACCGTGAGGCCCTCAGGAGTCAGCTCCGTGAGGTAGTTAGGTATCTTTCACAGACAAGACAGGAAAACAATGCCCAGCTCCTGTTACCCACAGAAACAGTCAGAGAAGGGTTGTCTTATCAAAACCCCCACCACATGTTCCAGCTCACTGTCTGCCATGGTTCACATGCTGTATCATAGTTCAGAGCTTATGATGCAGTTGTTCAGTGTCCCTCCTTGCTCCCCCCCCCTCGTCCCAGTTATCTCTCTCTCTTTCTATTTTGAACTCTTTCTCTTTCTCGCTCTCTCTCTCCGCTTCTATATTTTGCTTGTGCTCCCTTTGTTGTGTAGTTACTATCTATTTATCTCTCTTTCTCAGCATTTGCATGAATAAATAATTATTCTTTCCTCCGTCTCCCCCCCTCTCTCCCACTCCTCCCTTCCCTCCAGAATGAGCGCCCGCCCCCCTACTCTGTGGCAGTACACACCCAGCCCCCCCTCAAGTCCTACGAGGAGGTGGTGTTTGGGGACCCTGCCTGGTTGGTCCCTCCCAGTCAGCCGTACTACATCCCCCAGCATGTTCCAGCAGTGACCCCTCTGCCGGTCAAAGAACCCAGCAAAGGTCAGCAGAGCGAGCTTCCCCTCTCACTGTACTCATTTACTGTATGTACATGTATGTGACATCTCTATTCAATTGGTTGTTTACAGAAAAGAAAAGACTTACGACAGAGAAAACAATATAACATGATGTATGTTGTTTATTATATCTATATATGTGATGTATTTCTCCCCACCTGTATATGTGTGTGTGCCCCCCCGGCCCTTCACCACACACAGAACTCCCCAGAAGTACGAAGCTGAGATGCTGCACCAACAAGACCAAACGATATGCCATGTTTGGGGTCTCCATCCTCGTCCTCGCCCTTCTGGGTGTCTTCATCTGGCTGGGAGGTAGCAACCACACACACACTCGAACACGTGAAGGCACACACACATACATGCAGACACACACACACACATGCAGGCACACACGGACACATGCAGTACATTACTCTAAACCTAACCCTGTTCTTGTCTCATCTCACCGCATACATATTTATAAATATTTTGCTCCCTAAAATGTTTTTTTTTTTTTTACCTCCCTCTCTCTCTGCATCCATCTCTTACTTTCTCTACCTTTCCCTCTCATTTCCCCCTCCCATATTTGTTCCATCTCTCTCTGTCTTCCCTTTCTTTTTTTCCTATCTCTCTCTCTCAGTGCATTATAGTTCCCGCCCTGCCAGACCTCCTGGTGGGGGCCACATTGATGGTCTCAATGAGGAAGGTGGGGGAGGTTTGGGGTATGAAGGGGCTGCTGACAATGACAGTGGGGAGGACGGAAGCCATGAGAATAATGATAAGATGTTGAGCATCTCCGACACTTGCTCCAACACCACAGTCCAGTGTGACTCCAAGATAGACTGCGAGCTGGGAACTGACGAGAACGACTGTGGTGAGCATTCATCACACGCACTCGCACACTGACACACACATACACACACACCCACACACTCGCACACACTGACACACAAACACACACACTCGCACGCACTGACACACAAACACACACACTCATACGCACGGACGGTTATCAAGGAGGCGTCACAGTAATTTACACAGTCAGTCTGAGTGCCCCAGTCTGGTCTGTCTCACCCACATCACTACTCCCTTCCCCCTCCTCCTCCCACATCACTACTCCCTTCCCCCTCCTCCTCCCACATCACTACTCCCTTCCCCCTCCTCCTCCCACATCACTACTCCCTTCCCCCTCCTCCTCCCACATCACTACTCCCTTCCCCCTCCTCCTCCCACATCACTACTCCCTTCCCCCTCCTCCTCCCACATCACTACTCCCTTCCCCCTCCTCCTCCCACATCACTACTCCCTTCCCCCTCCTACTCCCACATCAATACTCCCTTCCCTCTCCTACTCCCACATCACTACTCCCTTCCCTCTCCTACTCCCACATCACTACTCCCTTCCCCCTCCTACTCCCACATCACTACTCCCTTCCCCTTCCTCCTCCTTCCACCAGTGAGGTTTGGAGAGAACGGTTCTCTGCACGTCCGCACGTCTGAGGACGGTCTCTTCCTCCCAGTCTGCTACCTGGGCTGGGACCAGAGCTACGCTGACCAGACCTGCGCCCAGCTGGGCTTCAGAAGGTGGACACCACTCACATCCTACCCCACACTGGAAAACTAGAGTACACCACAGTAGAAAACTAAAGTACACCACAGTAGAAAACTAAATTACACCACAGTAGAAAACTAGAGTACACCACAGTAGATAACTAGAGTACACCAGATAAGGAATCTAGAGTACTTCCGTGTAGAATATCAGAGTAAAACAACAAGAATGTCTCAGAGTAGAAAACTACTGTTTCTCAGAGTAAAATCTCAGAGTTGAAAACTAGAGTACTTTAGAGTAGAAAAACCATAAGAATGTTTACGGTAAAAGCACAAAGGAAAGCACAAAGGAAAGTACATTACTAAAGTAATGCGTACTTAAAAGTACAATTTCAGTGTAGAAAACAGGTTCTCCTCTATGTGTATGTGTGCACTTGTGTATGAGTACACTTGTGTGTGTCCTCAGACAAATTCTCCTTGGTCCTCTCTTGGTTATTTGAGTGTGACAGAGGCTGAACGAGTTTCACAAGGCATCAGTGAGAGGGATTGGATTCTGGTGTTGTTTATCTTGCCCAGAGTCTAAACACGCCTGTGTGTGTGTGTGCGTGCGTGTGTGTGTGTGTGTGTGTATGTACATGCGCTTCTCTACCCAGTGCTTATGGCACTAAGCCAGTGAGTTCCCAGCAGTCTACATCTCTGACTCTGAGCAACAAGTCAGCCCTGCCCATCCAGGGGCTGGTCAACATCAGGTCAGACACCATTTAAGACTGAATGAATGTACTTCTTGATTGATCGATGAGTGAATTATTGAATGATTAAATAAGTAAATGAATGAACAAAACAGTAAAATAATCAACTAATTAATCATATATTCATTCAATCAATCAATTAATTAATATTGTTAAAGAATTTGCATACTGACAATAAACTAATATTTTTGTTGACGTAGCAAAACCTGCCCAGATGACAAGACTGTGTCCCTGCAGTGTGTGGGTGAGGAGTCACACAAGTGCACGCACACAGACGCGCACACACACGCGCACACACACACGCGCGCGCGCACACACACACACACACACACCCACTATAGACATCTCCAGACAGAATCCCACAAGCCTGCTGCTCTCCTCTTCTTTCATCCAGACTGCGGCCGACAGCAGTCCACCAATAGGATCATAGGGGGCGCAGTTTCCCAGCCGGGCCAGTGGCCCTGGCAGCTGTCCCTGCAGTACAGGGGCACTCACATCTGCGGAGGCGTGCTCATCTCTCCTGACTTCGTCATCACCGCCGCTCACTGCTTCCCTTGGTCAGTTGTCATGGAGGTTCAGATGAAATGGCTGTTTTATAACATGAGATCTCCATTTCTTTCATCCTCCATCTCTTTCTATTTCTTTCTATGCAAGAGGAACTGTATATCCAGTACATATCCATAAATATCTCACATAAATCTGCTTATCGTTATTTACAATACCAGCATTCTGAGCTGAAGTCTTGGTTAGAGAGTAAACTTGCTGTCCTCCATTCTGTTCCCTGCTCAGGTCCACCCCCTCTGCTCTGGTGGCCAGTAACTGGCATGTGTATGGAGGGACTGTTTCCCAGGACCAGCTGCCCATCCCCTACTATGTGGAGCAGATCTTACTGAATGAGAACTACAACAACAAGACCAATGACCAGGACATCGCCCTCCTCAAACTCACTGCTCCAGTCACATTCACCGGTGAGTCTGGAGAGGATAGGAGAGGAGGAGAGGAGGAGACAGGAGAGGAGAGAGGAGAGGGAAAGAGAAGAGAGGAGGAGAGAGGAGAGGAAAGAGGATAGGGAAGGAGAAGAGAGGAGAGTGGGAGAGAGTAGAGGAGGAGAGAGGATAGGGGAGGAGAGGAGGAGAGAGGAGAGGAGAGAGGAGAGGAAGAGAAAGGATAGGGGAGGAGAAGAGAGGAGGAGAGAGGATAGGAGGAGAGAGGAGAGGAGGAGAGAGGATAGGGGAGGAGAAAAGAGGAAAGGAGGAGAGAGGAGAGAGGAGAGGAAGAGAGAGGAGAGAAAAGAGAGGATACCCTGGTCATATTGAGGCTGTGAATGTCATTTTCTAGTCTCTTTGGTGTCTCTTTCTTCTGTGTCTGTGGAGAGTCCGCCATCTCAACAATAATCTAATGTGGCCGTCTTAATTGGGACGATGTGTGTGTGCGTGTGCGCATGCATGTGTGTATGTGTGTGTGTTTGGTATTCAGGTGTTGTCCAACCCGCCTGCCTGCCAGCCTTCGACCAGATGTTTCGCCAAGGGAGCAACTGCTGGACCACTGGCTTCGGTACCACATCAGAAGGAGCAGGTAGCAGACAGCTGGGAGGCACAAGGAGGAGGGAAGAAAGGGGCAAGGAGAAGGGAGGAGGGGGAAGGGGCAGGGAGGTTGGGGTGGAAGGAGACAGGAGATGCTGATTATTGAATCCATCCATGACTGAATGAATTAATGATCTAACCAATCCCCCCCCCCCCCCCCCCCCCCCTCCCACAGCGAGTGGCTCCACGACTCTGATGGGCGTCCAGGTGGAACTCATAGACTCGCGTGTGTGTAACAGCTCCATGATCTATGCTGGTACTGTGTCTACCAACATGATGTGTGCTGGAGACCTGAAAGGTGGTCGAGATTCCTGCCAGGTAGGGTCTCTTCATGTCTCTCTTTCAACTTGATGGTCAATCAGCTTTTAGCCTCTATGCTCTACTCTTTGACAAGGGTGTGCGGAATAATTAAATATGGTTCCATAGCAAAGATGATAGTGATTATTGGTCAACAACTTTGACATTCTCCCAGTGTTCCTACTACTCTCATGCTCTCCTCTGGTTTCCCAGGGCGACAGTGGCGGGCCGCTGGTGTGCCAAGCCGATGACAGTCGCTGGTACCTGGTGGGAGTGACGAGCTGGGGGGCGGGGTGCGGGCAGAGGAGCCAGCCTGGAGTCTACACCAAGGTGTCCAGCCTGGTGCCCTGGGTCTACAGAAAGACGCAGGTGAGAGGGAGAGAGACAGAGATGTAGACACTGATTGAGTGAATGAGAGAGGAAAGAAGAAAGAAAGAGAGAAAGAGACAGACTAAATTATCCCACTCAATCTGCAACCCTTTCACAGCAAGAGAGGCCGTGATGTCACTTCCTCTCCCATGGCGCTGCTACATCCTGTGTCCAAGAAGCCCACTGGAAACCTGCTTCCTCCCTCTGATGGAGGGAGAGAGGGGTGGACAGCTATGATGGACAGCTGGATAGGTGGAGGAGAGGAGGGTGAACTTTTTTTCTAAATGTGACTGTTCTGTGCTGTACCTCCCAGAATCAGCGGATGTACAGTATGTGTGCTGTTCCGTACAATTCACTTGATCCCATAAATGTTAATGCACTGAAACTCTATGTTGCATACTCTGGGTTATTTTGATTCCAGTTTTGGTATTTTCTGGTGGTATATCAAACTTGCAGTAGACCTATAGCTACTATGATGTTCACCTTGTTGGGGAAGGGGTGTGTGATGAAGGGGAGGGGGGGCAGAAGGGGCAGGAGGAGTCAAGGTTTTTGCACCTTTCTCCTCTGTTCTCACAGCTAACGCATACCACTTATTATTCTTAAACTCTTCACATCTGTTCTTTCCCAAACACAGATCCAGTCTGTGGTTCTTTTAAGATATACTGGTGTAGAGACTGGGTTGGCTCTAGACTGATGAACAGAGTGCAGGCATATGCTACTGCCTCTAGTCACTCATGTGGTTAGGCCCGTGTCGTAGCGTAAAGTAGCTTCATGGAAGTCTGTCTATCGATCCAAACAACACTCCTTGAATTGCAATATAACTGAATAAAACTCATGCGTATGAATGAATAAAAGTCACAAATCCACTGCCAACAGACTCCAAGATTATTTAGATGTGGTGTCGACTGTGGTGAATACATCATGCCATCAATGCGTGGTGTGGGTCTTGTCCTATAGCTTAACTGTTTTCGGGCCAAGTAGCTACGTCACTATAGCTTCTTCCAGCACGAGAAGCGAAGCCCCTTCACAGACCTTCCACACATACTTCCAATCAGGGCTAGCCTAGGACTAGGCAAGCTGTCGCTGAGAGAGCTCGTGAGGAGCAACTGAAAGAGAGAGACAGAGAGAGACAGAGAGAGACAGAGAGAGAGAGAGAGACAGAGATAGAGAGAGAGAGAGAGAGAGAGAGAGAGAGAGAGAGAGAGAGAGAGAGAGAGAGAGAGAGAGAGAGAGAGAGAGAGAGAGAGAGAGAGAGAGAGAGAGAGAGAGAAAAAGAGCGCTTGGGGACCGGGTGGAGACGCGCGCGCGTAAAGCAGAAGATTAGATGGCTATAGACGCGCCTCCTATCGCATCTTAGGTCAGCGTGTGTGTGTATCGGGGAGAGCGGAAGCGACAGAAAGAATCTTTCTACATTGATAAAGTGATAAGGCACAAAACAAGGGATCAATTGAAGGGACTGCATACATATTTTTCTATTAGTTTAAGTGTTGGCTCGTTTTAAATAATATAGACCGTGGTCATATACTGTTATTCTTCCACGGCCACCCCTTGATCTCTTTGGATCGACTGAGCAGGAGGAAGTCCCAGATGTTAGACGTTGTTTTTGACAAAGAAGGTTGCTGATCCGTCGTCTTATTCTGGATTTCAAGACGTTGTTTGTCAGCGAGGCAATACCGGGAGGTAAGACTGTCTATCACGTTTCCGTTTGATTTCTAGAGGGGCGTGTACGTGACTTGTGTGTTGTTGAAAAAAAAGAAAGCATTGAGTCGTTAACAAAAAGAACGAAGACAGACAAAAGGGACAGGCTTGTGAGAACGAATACTATGCATGTTTCATTTAAAATATGTTTTATATCATTTATTTGAAATTAGATATGCATGCGCTTTCTGAAGTAGTAATGTCTCAACAAACTTTAATTTTATGTCAACACGAGTGTGATAAATGTGATAAATCCTAAATATGTTATCTTTAACACAGCGAATTATAGCCAGTGAAAGATTTCCTAATATGAATTGTTTAAAATGAAATTAAATTATAATGTATACCCCACAAATTGCGTTTTACAGTTAATACATGTACATTACAATTATTTACACGCTCAAGAACCGTGTTCTTCTGCAAACATGGCCCATGTATCGCCTAACTGTAACGGTTGTCTGGTGATACTCTCTCACGAGGGTGTGTCCCTTGTCTGTAAGAAGTCTGCCACAGCAACGAACAATGGCCATAAGTATCACGCTACAAAGGTTGTATGGGAGTCTTATATAAATAATTCGCCACCGAATGTACCCTCAAGTAATTGTTAAATGAAACCATGATTCTTACACAAAAATACAAAGATCGCTCTCTTTTTCACAAATACGTGTGAAGTCATTGCTCTCCTAGTCTTTGTATTTCTTGAAGGCTTGTATATCTAAGCCTTACTGCCGGAGAAGTCATTTGTTCAATAGTGACATTCAGACGTGCTTTTCTAAAACCCGAGCGTAGTCATTGCAGGACAATCCACAGGTTGGGTCGGATCTTCGCAGCGCGCATTCACAGTGGGGGAAAATGCCTGTTTCTACAGTCATACTTAACGTACATGAGATAAGGACACGTAACCTATGACGTTGAATTAAAGACATGACGATGGAGAGTAAATAGGCATAGTAATATCATTGCTTTCTATTTTGTGTTCGAGGAGTTCGAAATCGAATTGGACAGGTAATAATATTTCCACCCGCATCTCCACTCATCACGACTATGTTTCTAAAAGTGGTTTAACGTCGATAGCTTAGACCATTTCCCGCCGCTCGAAAGCGCAGTGGTTTGGATCCTCTGGTGGCGGTCACCTGACAGCAGTTGTTGCCATGGCAATACATCAGCACCATAGCAAGACGCACGTATGAGGAGGGCGTCTCAGAATCAGTTGTCTTCATGGTGATTTTGGTATAATCTAGAAGGCAGCAAAATAATTTAGCCGAAGGTCGTTGCATTAAAATACTCCATGTGGTGTCCTGTTTGTGATCCAGTTCTTCTATCGTCCTATAGCCTAATCGTTTAATTACAAACGCCCTGTACATTTGGCATCCCTGATGACGAGAACTATGCAGAGACTTAACAAATATTTAGCGCTGTAATGAGTTTAGTCTGGAGAACCTATAGGATTTGCGTTGGACTACTGGATACAATGTTGTCATATATTAACATATATAAGAATCTGTTATCCACTCCTTTGAGAAAACCTGAAAAGCAGAGTGCATAAGTGACTCTACATATAGGCCTACTACATGTGTAGGGTACATGTAATATAATATAGATGTTTTATATGAACACACACACACACACACATACACACACACACACTCACACACTGTATTCTGGAGGCATATTTTTTCATCAGTCTCTCCACCCCTGAACAGCATCATTATAAGAACATCTTGAATTAAAGACGTATGTTTATGTTTCAATGAGAGAGAGAGAGAGCAAGAGAGCGATCTGAAAAAGAGACAGCGAGAGAGGGGATAAACAGAGAGAGAATAAATGAATGGATGGATGAGATGAGACTGATTTCTCGCTCTTCAATTGCAAAACAACACCCAAAATATCTCACTGCTCTAGTTGGATCACACACATACACACCCCAACACACACACACTAAAGGGAAAATCATCTCAGGTTTCATCGCACTGCATTATCTATGACGGATCATGCAGACATGGACCCATTGTATCAGGATAAACACACACACACACACACACCATGTTCACAAGAGAAGGGTGTGAGTGTGGGCGCTCGAGTGTGTGATGATACAAACCCCTACACCCAGGAGCAAGGCTGACACACACATACACACCCCTCCAATGCTTTTTTGTTCCAATGCTTTCTTTTCCTTCTTGAATTCATGATTCATCTCACGTTCTGGAGTCAGGGCTTCTCTCCAGGGGATACAGAGGTAACAGAGGGGTCAAGGACAGAGACAGAGAGAGGCAGTGACAGAGGCAGAGACAGGGACAGAGGCAGAGACAGAGGCAGAGAGAGGCAGTGACAGAGGCAGAGACAGAGGCAGAGAGAGGCAGGGACAGGGACATGGACAGAGGCAGAGACAGAGAGAGACAGAGGCAGGGACAGAGACAAGGACAGAGGCAGAGGCAGAGACAAGGACAGAGGCAGAGACAGGGACAGAGACAGAGGCAGAGAGAGGGCCGCTCTAACAGGTGCAGACTGTTCCTGCGGGTGGATTTAAAGATATTGATCATGTGATTGATCTCTGTGTGTTCGCTGTGCTCCAGGGTGTAGTGCTGTGTCTGGGGCTCAGCCAGTCACTCAGCACTTTCACACTTTATATTAAGATGAGGTCAGAGACAGCCTTCATCTGGCCTCTACATTCAAGCCTTATTCTAGCCCCCCCCCCCCACCCCAAGACACACACACTCACTCCCCACACACCTGCCTAAATATAACATTGAGAATAGTGCATAGATTTGATGTTGGCCAGTCCCATCTATATTATCTAGTATTATTTTGGTTCACTAAGAGCTCAGTAAGTTTATCTCAGCAAGGTTGAAAGCCTGAAATTATATTGTTGTTGTCTACAAGGAACAGTCAAGGTTACTCCAAAAACCAAACCTGCTTGTATGCATTGTGGTGTATCTGCTTTCAGTGTGTTTACATAACTGGTTACATGACTTCCTCATTCTGTCTCTTTCAATAAGAAAAATTAGAAACCTGTGTGTGCTTTGTGTGTGTGCGCCACTGCTTCATCTAAGTAGGCCAGGTCCGTCATGTGAGCTGATTGGGATTTTCACCACAATCCCACACTCTAGAACACTGGAGGAGACAGTAACACTCTAGAACACTGGAGGAGACAGTAACACTCTAGAACACTGGAGGAGACAGTAACACTCTAGAACACTGGAGGAGACAGTAACACTCTAGAACACTGGAGGAGACAGTAACACTGTAGAACACTTGAGTAGACAGTAACACTCTAGAACACTGGAGGGGGAGATGGCAACAGTCCTACACTCTAGAACACACATGCATGTCTGGGTTCTTTAAGCCAAGGTGTGCCAAACAGATAGCTCTCACTAATACTGATGTCTGCCATTGTTTGTCTCTCCCTCTTTTTCCCCTCTCTCTCTCTCTCTCTCTCTCTCTCTCTCTCTCTCTCTCTCTCTCTCTCTCTCTCTCTCTCTCCCTCCCTCTCTCCTCCACTCCCTCTCTATATTTCTGCAGTTACCATGGAAACTATTCTGTTCTTCCTTTTTTCGCTCCTGGTTTGTGTGGCTGGTTAGTGCCCTCTCACATCAAACCCCACACAACCATGCACTCACACACCCCTCAGTGTATCCACCTCAACATTCCCCACAGTTAATTTAAGGAATGATATGTCTTTACTAGTTACATCTGTCTCTTTTTATCTCCTTCTGTATCCTCCTCCCACCCGGTCTCTCTCACAGCGGAGTCAGACCCCAATGTACAAGGTGAGTAGCCCACAACCATGCTAAGGGCATCTGGCAGGTTTCCCTTCAGTGGGACTAGCTGACGAGCAGACTGGATGAGCACAGATAGACACTGCAGACCTCCTCATGGGATTGACATCCAGGGATTATCAGTGTCAGAGGTGTTCAGGTGGCTGAGCAGTGAGGGAATCGGGCTAGTAATCCGAAGGTTGCCAGTTCGATTCCCGGTCATGCCAACTGACGTTGTGTCCTTGGGCAAGGCACTTCACCCTACTTGCCTCGGGGGAATGTCCCTGTACTTACTGTAAGTTGCTCTGGATAAGAGCGTCTGCTAAATGACTAAATGTAAATGTTCAGAGCAGTACCACCACAGCAGAGAATAACAGCGAGACAGGGATTAGACAGGGATTAGGTTCACCTGTCTTGTCTCTACCATCCACGAATCAGGTGAGGTCAGGTCAGGTATTGATGAAGTTGTATTGATACAGATTTTTTGTAATCACCTACTGACAGACATAGTCTACAGTACATCTCTTGATGTGATTCTGGTGAAGGTTTGCGTTACATATGGGCTTTGGTATCTAGTGTGTAGAGATACACCACGGCAGGGTTCTGATGGTCTTGGATTCTGTGTTTGTAGATAAGGAGAAAGAGCTGGATCCATTCACCTATGGTAAGTAGGTGTCACAGTAATTCAGGAGTCTGTTGGAATCCAGCCCATGAAGTACTCATCTGATTTCCTTTTCTCTTTCCTATTCTTCCTCTATATCTTTCTCCTCTTTCCATTTCTTTTTCTGGCTCACTCTCTCTTTTTCTTACTCTTCCCCTGTCATCTCTCTCGCATCACTGTCCTATTTTCTTTTTCTCCATCTCTCTCTCTCTTTCTTTCCCTACTCCAGACTATGAGAGCCTCAGGATTGGAGGACTGGTGTTTGCAGTGGTGCTCTTTGCGCTGGGCATCCTCCTCATTCTTAGTAAGTGTGTGTGTGTATGTGTTTGTGTGGTGTCCTTAAGTGGTTCAAAATAATATCTTGTTCATGATTGGTCGTTGATGATGTTTTCTATCTCCAGGTCGAAAATGTCGTTGCAGCATCAACCAGAAACCAAGGTAACGGAGGGACTCTTTCTGATCAGCTATCCTCAATGTTGTTGTGTGTTGTTTACTTCCTGTGGGTGGGGCTATGTTCTGCTCATGTGTGGTTACCATGACACCTGTGGGTTGTATTGCAGGGCCCCTGGGGATGAGGAGGCACAGGCTGAGAACCTGATCATCACTAAGGGTAAGAGGAACCCTCCTGAGAGAGATGGAGGTGGGGGAGGAGAGGAAGGAGAAGAGGGAGAGTTTAGGAGGGAAAAGAGAGAGAGAGAGGGAGAGAGAGAGAGAGAGAGAGAGAGAGAGAGAGAGAGAAAGAGGGGAGAAGAGGGAGAAAATGAAAATGAAACAGAGAGAGTTGGGAGAGGAATGAGAAAGAGATAGATAAAGAGGGACAGAGAAGGTGAGATGGGGTAGGAGGGAGAGACAGACTATGTGCGGGTGCTATCGAGGGTGTGCGTGTGTGTGTGTTTGTGTGTGATAAAGAGGGTTTCAAGCTGTGAGCGTAACAACACTTACTAACTGACACCACAGTAAGCAGTAACTTAAGACTCCCCCCTCCTTTGTCTCTCAACCACCCCTTTCTAATTCTCCTCCTTTCACCCCCTTCACCTCACCTCTACTCTCCTTCCCCTCTCCTGTCTTCTCCTCTCTGTCCTCCTCACTTCTCATCTTCGCTCCTCCCCCTTTTCTCTCCTCCTCTCCTCTCTACAGCCTCAGCCACCACAGAGACCCCCAAAGAGGAGAACTGAAGACTTCACCTTTGACCCCTGAACCCACCCCAACCCAACCCCTACCCCCTAAAAAAAACAACTGTTGGCTTTTGAATCACTACCTGCTTACAGTTTACCTACCTACCCACACTAACCACACCACACACATACACACCTGGCACACCACACATACACATACACACACATACACACCACATAACACACATTGAAAGATGGGCTACATGATGTAGGATACGATGGTGCTGATGGTGATGATGATGAATGTAACTACTGTAAAGGCAGGAGAGACAGACGGTGAAGGAGGAAGGAGGGATGGAGGAGAGGAGGGATAGAGGAGGAATGGAGAAACTGTGTACATACACCTCTAGTCTTGTTGTGTGCTCTGTGACTGTGCCAGTGTCCCAGTACTCCTGTCTGTACTCTGTTACCGTGCCTTTTTGCAACACTGTCTACAGCTTGTTGTCTTAGCCTACACCACCCTCTGCTGATTGTGTCAATATCCTAGTTCTCCAGAGAACCGCCAATGGTGTCAATGTTATTTGTATTTAGAATACCTTGTGTTTCTGTTGTCTTTCGGTTCTGGAGGTTAGCTGGTGTTTTGTTTGCAAGTTGTTGTTCTTGTTGTTGTCACAGTCAGTCTTGTAACTCTTCGTCTTTATATTGTTCCCACCTGCAGATCATTAAGCTGGTAAAAAGTAGACTTGCATATATATAAGTACACTTATTCTTAGTCTGCATACATAAACAGTAAATAAAGTATATATATTGAGTAATTATCTATATTATTTAGGACAATGTCGGTGGGGGTTATGAGTGTGTATGTGTTTTGGATGTTTGACTGTAGTATGTAAGAGATAGGGGTAGGAAGGTAAGGATTGTGTGTGTGTGTGTGTGTGTGTGTGTGTGTGTGTGTGTGTGTGTGTGTGTGTGTGTGAGATGGTGTTACACCTTATACATGACTATCAGAGGAAGGTGCCAGAGGTTTTGTGAGGTCATCCACCGTGCACTGCCAGGCCAGCTCCCATTGCCCTCTAAGGCAGACTGTGATTGGAGGATTCGCCATATACTAGTGCCACAAACCTGTGTTTGCTTATTATGTTCTTAAGGTTTAGGTACACTGTTGTGTAATAAATCCAATTTATTTACAGCCAATAGCATCGCACAGTTTAGCATGACTCAACAGTGTAGTTGATGGAAGAGTGTGTGTGTGTAAGCGTGTGCGTGCTCACAAGATTTGCAACTCACATGCTAATCGTAGCAGGGTCATGATAATGGGAGTGAACATATATATATATATATGAGGAGGTGTTTAGGACCTGGGGGATAGTACGCTTGGTGTTGCTCCCATCTTGTCGAGTCCACCTGTATTTACAGTGCAATGAAGACTCCTGAACAACTAGCTACTCTGGTCAACCAGTGCACAAGGCTGTTTTCTGTAGCTGAATTTTGTGCTTTTCACATTGTAAATAAAGTGTCCAACACCAGTTTTCTGTTGTGCTCGCTGTTTGTTCGCTTTGTGGGACTGACGGAAAATACAGAATTGATTCATCCGTCTTTGAAACACACAGAGAGAAAAAGAGACAGAAAATCTATTCTTCCCTCACTTTCAGTAGTGATCAAGGCCTATTGTCTTCCTTCATCCTGTCATCTTTGATAACCATGACCAGAGAGTATTAAAGTGTACTGGGAGAGTTTGTATACAGGTACAGCAACTTGACCTAGGAACAAACTGTCTGACAACATGTGTTGTCAACATGTGTTCTCTCCTGACACTACCTACCCACAAACACACACCGACACACACCACCCACACACACTGCATCACAGATAACTGGCTGAGTATCAGAACAGCATCCAGACCGTCAACACAGACACATAAGAATCAGAAAGCATCGCTCAAGAGGTTAGGATCCATCAGGAATCTTACAAATATACATGGATCAGCAGTGACCTCAGCAGTGACCTCAGCAGTGACCTCAGCAGTGACCTCAGCAGTGACCTCAGCAGTGACCTTGTAAGCCAGAATGTTTAAGCTCCTCCCTCACCAAGACCCCCAAATCCCCCCCACATTCCTGCCCACCACCCCGGGCCCCTGGAGCCCATCCTTATCCCCCATCCCCCGCCAACCCCAACCCTTCAACACCTGTCACCTTACTAAAGGACAGCCACAGGTCCTCCACCCCTCCTCCATCTACACGGTTACCCAATGTGGTGACCGGCAGGTCCAAGGCCCCAGGTGGGTGGACAATGTGGTGACCTGCAGGTCCAAGGCCCCAGGTGGGTGAGGAGATGGCTTCCTCAGGTACTGGTTAGCCTGTAACGTTCTCATCTGGGCCGCAGGTTCCAAAGGTTGCTCTTCTGTGTTCTTTATTGGTGCCGAAGGGTAGAGTTTATGGAGCTGTAAATATGTGGATGGATGGTTACTGATACATGGGAGAAGAGGGTGCGTGTGTGTGTCTGTGTGTGTGTGTCTATTTTCAGGTGTGTGTACGTGTGCGTGTTTGTGTGTGCGTGTATGTGTTTGTAGACGTGTGTGTATATTTTTAGGTGTGTGTATGTGGGCGTGCATTTGTGTGTTTGTAAATCGTGTGTGTTTGTGGGATGTGTGTGAGTGTGTGTGGGTCGGGGGGGTCTGGAGGCTGCACCTGGCTACTCACACACACGCACACACACTCACTCACACATACCAGAGCGGGTCCGACAGCAGCAAGAGGAGTACTCCGGAAAGCGCACCACAGGTGAGACACAACTACTGTCTTTAAGCTACGAAGAATACACACGGCCTCTCATCACATTAGATAGGGATTAACTCCTGTGTGTGCTGTGTACAAATGTCTGTGTACACTGTGCTGTGGTGTACTGTCTGTGCTGTGGTCTCGGTGCCGTGATAGTTGTCTATGGACTAGTGTCTGTGCTCTGGTGTCTGTGCCGGTGTCTGTGCTCTGCTGTGGTGTCTGTGCTGTGATAAGGGACTGTGCTGGTGTCTGTACTGTGGAGTCTGAGCTGTGTAGCAGTGTATATGCTGTGTAGAAGTGTGGGAAATACATCTCCTGTAGACGTGTTTGGTTTGTGGGAAACCGACTTCCAAGGTTGCATCGTCGAGCCCACTATCTGTTGCATTCAAATGATGCCCTCAGACTGGTAACACTGTAGACTCAGTAAGCATACATGCTGGCAAAGTGTTATCTTGGGGAATTTGTTGGCCCACATCCTCTTCCCTTGGGGCTCCTGGAGAGCTAGAGTCTGAGAGCTTCAGGTCATGTGCCTTGCTCAGGGCGCACTCTTAAGTAGACTCCGTTGACTTTTTTGTCCTACACATAGTCTAGAAACAGACAGACAGACAGACAGTTAGATAGATATAGGGGTTCTGTCTGTTACCTACAGGGTTCTTCTATTGTGACATATGGTTCCATAGGGCACCCTTGTAGTTCCATGCTGGTTTCAAGGTCAATGTTTATATCTGCTTTTCAGAGAATGAATGACCTCACCTTCTCACCTTCTGAGATCCTGTGCAGTCACCGGTGGAAAATGACCACCCAAAGACACATTACAAAACATGTATGGAGCCCTGAAGCCAGGCTGAGACACTTTAACCACATATTCTGTCACCCAGAAGGAAGTTAGCCATGCAAAATGGAGTTTCAGTCTCAAAATCCATTGAGTTAATGATTAAATTCTGCCGATTCAAATGAAAAGAGCAGAGGGCGCTGTGACTCTCTGGTGGTATAGAGAGATAAAGAGACACACACACAAAGAGAGAGATAGAGAGAGAGAGATAGAAAGAGTGAGAGAGAGATATAGAAAGAGTGAGAGAGCTGCACAACACAAATCTGAGGAATGCAATCCTACTAGACATGTTTGCTACTGTGTGACTGGTTGAGTGTGTGAGCTGATTGACCAGTCAAACACGGATTGTCTCAGATAGATCATTCCCTGCTTCAGATCATTGACGCACAGATAAGATCTTGTCATGGGATTGCCTCATTCTTCCTTCTCTGTCCTCTCCAACAGAGGCACTGAGATCAAGACTGAACCGATTGTAGAGCAGGTGAGTGGCACAGCTGAATCAGTGCATTGATGGCTGGGGGATTGAGATGGGTGTTTTTGGGTAGCGGTAGATGGCTGCTGTGACTAAACTGTGTGAGTTACAGTTGAGCTGGTTCAAAGCAACAATGTGTTTGCACCTGATGGTCAGTAGGCAATAGTGCATGTTGTTACATGCTATTTGTGGGTGTGTTTTGTGTGTGTGGGTGTGTGTGTATGCTTCTGTATGTGTGTGTATAAGTGTAGGAGTGTGTGTGGTGTGTGTGCGTGCGTGTATATGTGTATGAATATGTGTGTGTGTGTGTGTATGTGTGTGTATGTATCTGTATGAGTGTGTGTATCTGTGTGTTTTATGTGTCATAAAGAGACTTATTGTGAAGTAATAATGATGATGACAGTTATGATGTTTGTTGTTGCTGACTAGGTTCTCATTCCTCTTTTCAGCTCCTAAGATGGACAAGGACTTTGACGCAGACTTTGTCTATGGTGAGAGACCCATGCACACTGACAGGCAGTACATTCTCACGTACCTAACTACATTACTGTCTGAGCAACACAGCCATCAGTGAGACAAGCACAGATAGAGATAGACAATGAAACTGCAAGTGAGTGAGAGAGAGAAAAAAAGGGAGAGGGGAAGTGGAGAAAGAGAGAGAGAGATAGAGAGAGAGAGAGAGAGAGAGAGAGAGAGAGAGAGAGCGAGCGACAAAGACAGAAAGGGAGAGAGACCAAAGGTGAAAGAGAAAGTTAGAAAGAGCTAGGAGGTAGAGTGGTTGCCATGGGAGACAGTGTGTTGAGTGTGTCCTGTGTTTTAGACTACTACACCCTGAGGGTCGGTGGTTTGACCTTCGCTGGGGTCATCGTGTTCCTCTCAGTTATCCTTCTGGCCGGTGAGGTTTTGGCAATACTGAAAGTGTGTCTGTGTGTGAGAGAGAGTGTGTAAGCATTCTGAATGTGTGAGTATTCACACCCATGTTTTAGTGTACCTGTGTATGTGTGCAGAGCCGGCCCAAGGCACAAGCGAACTATGAGGCTGCTTAGGGCCCCCGTGGCCACTAGAGGGCCCCCAAGAGCACATTAAATTACAGCTTAATTAAAAAATTATATCATACAGCGTCACCGAGGGGCCCCCAAATAAATTCTTCTTAAGGCCCCATTAAGGCTTGGGCTGGCCCTGTGTGTGTGTGTTTGTGTGTGTGTCTGTACATGTGTGTATATTTAGCACCACTATAGTATGTATTTGACATGACAAATTAAAGCATGGTGTGAGTAGCAAAAAAGTGTTGATAAAAACATCACTGATCACTGACCGTCCTCTTCTTCTCTCAGGAAACAAGATCCGCCGGTGTGGGAAACCCAAGGTGAGGCTACTGCTCCAGTGCCAATAGAACAGTGGAGTTGCATGAACAGAGACAGACATAGGCCTACAGATCTTTTAAATGAGGACAATTACAATTCAGGGCTAACTCTAGAAGGGCTAACTCTGGATTTAATAGATTGTTTGTTGTAGGACAATAAATTTAACAATATTCACTGAATAATGTTGACTGATGTTACAGAATGAGAATCATGTTCCCAAGAAGACTATCTGTTACTGTGGCCATAAATTTTGAATGATATATAATGACAACATTTTCTCTGGATTTGGAAAACTTGTTTATATGTGTTTCCTTCTGTTCAAATGTGTGTGTGTGTGTGTGCTCTGTGCATTGCAGAAAAGAAACGTTGATGAGGAGAACTGAGCAGCAACAGCCAGACTGGCCTAACATCAGAGTTCAGATGTTGTTGTTACAGCACGTGTGTTAACCTTAAGGCATTCCCTTTGTATTAATAAAGACCTGTCGAACCGTGTGTGTGTGTGTTTTTGTGTGTGTGTTTGGGTGTTTGTTTGTGTGTGTGTGTGTGTCCTGTGTCGGTTTGGTTGTAAATATCTATGAGTGTTGAATACATACGTCTGTAAAGTTATTGTATTTGGGTATTTAACTTAAACAACAAAGCAAACTAGAAGTTTTATGCAGGCCTAGTTTTATTTAATCAGTTCAAATCAAATTATATTTTTTGAGGGCAATTTTTACATGCAATGTTAGAGAGAGCTTCAAAAATAAATATTCTAAATTAGCAAATGGATGGTGAAACAGATGTCCAGAGTTCAAAATCAGTAGAGCCTCCGCATTGGCAGTCTGTCATGGGCCTATCTGTGAATGCAGTCTGTGATATCGACACTAGGGGTCAGCACCAGACCAACGTCAAACCACTGTAGTCCAGAAGCAAGGGCATCTGTTAGACCTGTTAAAAACGTCACCGATTCCGCGCTTACTTGAGTGGTACTTATGTTTCGCTGACTCATATCTTCTCCTCCTTTCATCGTAGTTTTGTTTTAGTAGGTCACCCCACTGGTTGCACACATGTAAACTTATGCGACGCGAGTCATAAGAAGTTTTGCAGTAAATAAAACGCTACGCAGTTTTACTGTAAAAACGACACAACAAAACCGGCGAGATCAGAAGTTTGGAGACAATCGGAGTGTGTTCTGTTTCCAGAGAAAGGTAGGGTGAGAGAAGACTGTTAATATCGTGAGACGGAGATGACAAAGCTCATTAATCACCCCGCCACCGGGCTGCGCATGACTAATTATCCTCGAGTAAATAAGTCGTTACGTCAAGAGACAGGAGCTGTCAATGTCAACCAGGAAATGTCTCTCTCTCTCCCCCACTCTCTCTCTCTTTCTCTCCATAATCCCCTTTGGATTGTAGAGTAATCTGAAAAGGTTTCATTATTCTAACGTCCTTGGTGAAAAATTACGAAATTGGGATCTCAGCCCAGCCCAGCCTGTCACAGTCTAGCCTCACTGGCCGAGCCTAGCCCATCAGTTTTTGCCTATCACAGCTCAGTCTAGCCTAGCCTAGCCTATTATATCCCAGCAAAACCACCTGCTTTGTCATGCATGAGAGCTTCACTAGGATAGCAGGTAAAGCTGTCAATCAAGTGGCTCTGATACGATCAGAGAGGCAGGTGCTTGTGTGTGCACTATAGAGGTAGACTGGCGTGAGGGGGGTCGTTAGTAACACTCACTCACAGATAAGAAAGGCAACTAACTGTGTGTGTGTGTGTGTGTGTGTGTGTGTGTGTGTGTGTGTGTGTGTGTGTGTGTGTTGATGAGTGAGCAGGAACATGAGAGGACACGTTCAGCTTTGCTGAAAGCACACTTTCCATCTTGACCCCTCTGTGCTCTGATCTATATCACTTTCCCACACCTCTCTCTCTCACACATACATAGACATGCAAACACACACTGGAAAAACAGTAAATAAGGAACCCTATTGCCTTTGCGATTAAACCTTCACAGCCTGAAGCTCTCAACTGACAAACGTGCACACACATACACACACAAACGCACACACATCAGAATCAGAAAGGGCTTTTAATCGCCATGAAAGATTGCACAGACAAGGACACACACACAGACATATACATATACACACACACACACACACACAAACAAACACATATGATCTCAAACAAGCCCTGAGTTTCTGTTTGATTTGGCAGCCATGTTGGATCTAGTTACGTTGCGTTTCTCCTTGGTGTGGCAGCCATGTTGGATCTGTATCTCTTTCGGTGTGATAACGTTCCGTTTCCATGACGCTCGCAGAGCTGATAATAATTTGCAACATTTGTCATTCCTCTCTTTTCTACTTCCTTTCCCCACTCGTCATCTCTCTCTCCTCCTCCCTTCTCCTCCGTCTGCAGTCCTATGCAGATCCTGTCGTTTCCACACGTAGGGAGGCAGGGAGAATGGGAAATGGAGTGAGGGAAGCAAACCAGGAAAGAGAGAGAGGAAGGAGAGAAGGAAAGAGAGAGATGGTAAGAAGAGAAGGCTATAGGGAAATAAGGAAGGGCAAAAGGAGAGAGGGGAATTAGGGAAAGGTAGCATAGTAAAAAGCGAAGCAAGAAAGACTTTGCTTTATGTGTAGCCTGGCCACAGTGGCGTGGGACATCTATGCTCTGAGAAAGGAGTAATAAGCAAGGTGCACCCCCCCTCCTCCTCTCTCCTCCCCCCATCTTCTCGTTATCCTCTCTAGCCCATTTGAATAAATTATCACCCCCTGACATCTCGCTTCTGCACGCCTCTGTTCTCTCTCTCACAGACACACACACACACACAAACACACACCAGTAAAAGATTTGCCTAGCCCAGTGGAGGCCCTGCCTGAAGCTAGCTATGCTTAACAGGCCCTTACCTTCAAATGTTGTGACAGCCCCTAGCTCTGACCTTGCAGCACAAGTTGTGTCTGTGTGTGTACTAATACCAGATACATTAGCGCTAATATAATCCTAGTATGTAGTCCTGGCCCGAGGGGCTCACTGATTGTCATAGTAATAACGTTCACATTTACTCACCCCCATCTCTTTCTCTTTCTGTCCCTATCCTTTCTGTCCCTCCCTCCATTCACTCACTCCCATCTCTCACTCTTTCTTACTCCCTTCTCTCACAACTTCACTCTATCTGTCTGCCACCCTGTTTCCCTCCCTAGCTCCCTCTCACCTTTTCTCTCTCTCCCCCTAGGCTGTGTCTGTCAGAAGAGGATAATGTAGATGAGTCATGTGCTGTGTAGTGGATGGATGTTTCCCTGACTCCTCTCCCTTCCCTTCCTCTCCCCTCCTATCATCCCCTTTCTTCTCCTCTCCTCCTCCCTTCCTCTCTGCTCCAGCCTCTCCTCTCTTCTCCTCTCCCATTCTCTCCTCCCTTTCTCCCCTCCTCCTCTCATCCTCTCCTCCCTTCCTTATCTCTCCCCTCTCTCCTCTAACTACCTCACCTCTCCCCCCCTCTCCCCTCCTGTCCTCCCTTCCTCTCCTCTCTTCTCCTCCTTTCCTCTCTTTTCCTCTCCTTACCTCCCCTCTCCCCTCTCCTCCTCTCCTCTCCTGCTGGTCATTTGCCTGTCTTGTCAGATGTTGTGTGTATCTTAGGGTGAGTTACAGTCCAACCAGTCTGCCGCTGTCAGAACAGGTCACATCACTCCTGACGGGCTGGGGCAGGACCGGTATCATCGTCATGGCAACAGAGCTGGTATGTCACTCACAGGCCCAGCTGCAGGGTGCCTACAGTATTGAGCAGGAGAGATGTACTGTACGACGCTGGAACTGTGCTGACTCTGCACTCTACTGTGATGATCGCTAGAATTCTAGAAAAACTTAGTTTAGTTCTAGAACTGTCGGTGTGACAAGCAGTAAAGGCTGTCTCTACTGCTGGCGTGAATGAGAGTGGAGAGGTAGAATGAGGATGATAGAGAAGAGAGAGAGAGAGCGGGTAGGGAGAAGGAAGAGAAAGAGAGCGAGCAGATGAAAGGTAGAGAAAGGAGAGAGAGAGAGAAATTAAATGGTGACAGACAGAGGGGTGGATAGTGAGGCGAGGGGAAGAAAGGAGAGAGAAAAAGAGGAGAGACTCCAAAAAGAAAAGGAAGAGGCAGGAGATGAAGATAGAGGACAAATAAAGAGAAGCCACACAGAAATAGTTTTGGTGGATAAGACAGAGACAGCCAAACCAGAGCCATACCTGTCCTGTGGGACATACATTCTCCTTAAACTCATGGGATTTTAGGTCGTTTAGATAGGTTGGAATGACAGTAGTTGTTGTACAGGACTGTCCTAGCCGCAGACCACCACACTGAAAATAGACTGAGGCCTCACTGAGACCAACAATAGCGACGCAGATAGAGACACGCGCCTCTAGTGTCATCCCCTCGTCTGTCTGCCACGCAACGCTGCCGATGGCTACCGCTCCATCCGGGATTATTCAGAGTCTTTGAATTGTGACTGCGTGAGCGCGTGTGCCTGCGTGTGTGTGTGCCTGTTTGTGTGTGTGTGTGTTCTGTGAGAGGGGGCGTAAAAGATTGTGGTTGCGCACGTTCTCTAAGGACGCACTGAGCCGTGTGTGGCATCTCGTCTGTGCCAGAGAGAGAGAGGGGGAAGGGGGAGGGGGTGGTGGAGGGGGGTGGAAGAGACCGCATAGAGATACACTTTGTCTTTGACAGAAGAGATACAGGATTGTATTTAAACATTTTAAATCGATATCTGACCGCCCAAGGAAAAAAGTTAATTGCACAAGATGTATAGCCATGTTAAATGGCTACATTTACGCAAAAGCAAATCTACAGTTTAGACTGCTTCTTATGCAAACTATTCCTCTGGATATGTGAGATACTGCTCTCGTCTTAATATGTGAGATACCGCTCTGGCCTTAAAAGAATGTGCCCGGAACGCTGGTCCACAGGTGCGCGCGACCACCGCTGAGAAGCAACTAACCGACACCTGCTGCCTTCCATCACTTTCAACGACCCCTCCCACTGACGCCTCAGTTTTAGACCCATTAAAAGAAAGAAAGAGAAAAAAATGAAAACCCTACACCCCCGCAAACTCACATACCCCTCGAACCAAGTCTACTAAACTCTTCTCCTCCCGTGGCCCGTGCGCCCCTCTGGACCGCGTGCTTCTCCTCTGGTACACTTGCACACCTCTCCCGTCTCCGCGCGTCATTAGAATAGAAGGGGAGGGGCCCCGGCTGATGTTTGGATGACGGTTCTGGTTAGGGGAGGGTACGGGAGGCGGGACTAGCACCGTGCCCGTTGCTCTGCGCTGGAGAGTGAGGGACAAGGGCTGGAGAGATCGCCGCGCAGCGCCGTCACCGTCACTCCAGCACGGAGCTTCGTCTGGCCGAACGCTGCTGCGCCGCCGCCGTACTTCCCCCTGGACAGCACTACCTTCCCGAAGAATCAAACTGCTCTTTATGGCATGTGGCGGGTAACTCTGCTCCTCCTGTATGCTGTAAATAAAGGTACGTGGATACACTTGATCTTATCTCTCTCTTTCCGTGTGCCATGTTGGAGTTGGAGGGGGTTCTGTACGTGTTCCAAATTCTATTAAGGAGGGAGAAATTAAGTGGTCAAATATCAGAACTCTGAAATATATAAATATATGGGCTATATATAAAAATTGTAAAGCCTGAAAAGCTAAAATAGTAACTTTCTAGCAGATAAAATGCGTGTTCTGTATCCTGTGCCAGTCTCCATTTTACCCAGAGGCAATTAGCGAGGTTCCCATTCAGCCATGTCTTTCAGCGCAGATGCCTTGATAAGACGCTTCAAAAACATGAATACGATCAGTTTTAATGAATATCGAGGTGATTTGGAAAGAAGGAGAGAGGAGTTATTTTTTCGTCCGCATCTATCTGTACTGGCACTTGTCTATGACAGTTAGGATAGGGGAAATAACACGATTTGCATTCTCATTATGAATACGTCGAGGTGTGATGAATATGGAAACGCGACAATAGCGGGGGGGTTGGGGTGAAGGGAGATTGTTATCTGCAGAGGGATGGTTTACTCCACAGAAGGCGCACATAAAGGATGTGTTAACTCGAGAAAGTAGCCTTCAGACGGACGGTCGAGTGTAAAATGTGTTGGCTGACTTTGACCTGTCCCACGACAGAAGGTGTTAGTGTGTGTTTATGTGCGTGCGCGTGTGTGGTTTAGATCTTTTGTGATAGCGCTTTATTTGACGCACAAAATCCGCTTGTTACATCCCTGAGGTTGATTAGTTGTGTGTGCAAGTGTGTGTGAGTGTGTGTGTGTGTGTGTGTGTGTGTCGAGTGTTAGTGTGTGATTGTAGTACGTCTGTGTGGGGGTGTTAGTTTCTAGTTGTGTGTGTTTGTGTGTGTTTGTGTGTGTGTGTCACAAGGGTCAATACATTTTATAGAAACTGTGAGCTGATTTTCTAGAACAACAAGCTGAAGTAAATCGTCGTGTAGTTGAAGCAGCAGCGTGATCGTCTGCAGACTCCGGTCTTATTATCGCTGGTGCAATTATTTCGCCACCATTTTCTGTGGCACCAGATTCTACATACTGATTGGGTTTTGCCATGAAAAAAACAACACCACTGCAGATCTAGACGATGACGAGCTTCCCTCTCTATTTTACCGTTCAAAAAAGATAACTGTTTTAGTTTATTCAACTTGGATGACATCAAACTGTCCGATTTCTCCTATAACTGGCCCAAAATTGATCAATGTTACTTTACATTTCGACAAATATCCGTGAACCAGACTGTGCTCTGTAAAACACAAGTCTTTAAAGCAACACTGTTCTTCCTTATCAATGTTGTTAGGAGAGCAATCACCTTTGACATAGAATATTCTAATTCACGGTGGGCCTACATCCCGGTCAGAGCTCTCAGGTCCCCGGTCTCTGTGCCGCCGGTCCGGGTGCTTGGTGCTCCTGTCTCTCTGCCGCCATCGACGCTGACTTTTGTGCTGTTTTTGATATTTGTAAGTGGATAACAGGTTCTGTTTCAATTATGCACACTGCACATCGGCTTGTCCCGTGACTGAACAAGATGTACTGTGTGAGCGTGCGTGTTTGTGTGTTGATGGAGACGGAGAGAGAGAGAGAGAGAGAGAGAGAGAGAGAGAGGGGGGGGGGGGGGGGTGCAGCCAGGCAGTGGGGCGGGAAAAAAGCTGGAGATAGGGAAGAGATGTAGATAACGCCGAGGAAAACAAAACTTCAATTTGTCCATCATTTTTCTTCTTTTTTTTTTTTTTTTTCGTTTATTTGACATGAAGAATCAGTGGTGTATTTATTGACGTTTCGATTTGCGGTGTCTGTATTTGAATGACGGTTCCAAATAACCAATTTTCCTAATAGAAAAATTGCAAGCCAATTATCATACATGCATATAAATTAGGACTGCGCATTTTCCCTGCCTCGGCCGCGCCTCAACACCGTATCTCACTTTCAAATGATCTAACTAACCAGTGTGTTTGTGTTGGTTAAAAGTGTCCCTTATACGTTTTACTTCAATTAAGCCCAGACATCCTGACATTTAGTAAAATATCTCGTTTGCCGTTGATTTGTGGGAGTAGGCTGGACGGACATTTTGGACAGATATTTTAAAGCTATTAGTTTGGGTGTGTGTCTCATGGTCATACAGAGCACCTGCACCCCAAGGATGGGGAGGGGGGATTTTAGGGATGGAGGGAAGGGTATACTCATTCTTCTTTGTCATGATCTAGAGAGGCAAGTCATTTTATGGAGATGTGACAAGACAAAACTCATCTGCGGAGGCCTCAGGTGTTGGGCCCATGCATGTGACAGGAATCTAATTACAATGTCATATAAATTATGACTATTTTCACTCATTTGTTGACAGAAATGTTGATAATAAAAACATTACGTTTTAATAAATTCACTGAATGCAGATGGAATTACCTTTATTTTTATTTCATGTATTTTGGAGGGAGGGTTTCCGTAATTATTTGATCAATCCTTAATGACGACTGATTCTGGTTGTATCCTGTCAAGGACAGTATCACAAAATATTTAGTGAACCACGATCAAATTATTAACATGTAGGCTATTTGATTTACAGATAAATACATATGTGGGCTGCGCTGCTGTTTAAAGTTGCATCAAGTTGCTTTATTTTTTAAGCCGTCTGTATTTTTACATAGGCCTATGAATGCAGCAAATGTCATGTGTGTCTGTATGATTTGATACAAATAATAATTTTAAGGGTTGGCAGTGGTTATTTTAGAATTATGAAGGAGGTCTTAAATGGATGTAACCAGCATGCTACCTAAATTAGGACGTGCTTGTGATGACATTGCAGCACTCAAAGACTTTACATTTTAATCAGCTTTTAGGCGGCTTTTACATAAATTGCATTGTTCCTTCTCTTATATGGTCATTCATCTTGTAAGTCTAATAATTAAAACATGTTTTCCTTCGGCTACTGTTGTGCAATTGCAAGTCATATCGAAGCCCCCAAAATAAAAAAAAGCTACCTTGTGTTTTCATCGGTCTGAGAATTAGGCACGTGATTTTGGAGAGCAATTATGCAGGTTGAGAGATGAAACCAGTCGCCCGATTTCTCTGCCGTGTGAGTCAAATCGAGATTATGACTGGTTGGTGAATTAATGCAGGATTCGGCCTGTGTGTCACAACTTTGTTAGTGTTAGGACCATGTCTTGTGGGTGGCGTTCCACGCTGAGCCATTGTGTGTTTTTACTCACCTACATTTTTTTTGTCGAGCAATAACTTTATAGGTGAATGGACCCCCCCTCTCCTCCCTTCCCCACCACAACCACAACTACAACCACAACCACAACCACACACACCCACACACACACACACGCACACACACACACACACACACACACACACACACACACACACACACACACACACACAGTGCGCTCTATAGATGAAGTGAGTTGTCTCCTCAGTAATGGCTAGTTGTCCACTGTAATGACATTACAAGCAAGCATTGTGTGTTTTGTTGTAGTTACGCACAGACTTTCAAGGCAGTAATTAAGGACATTGTAGTGCTTGCATTGTTCTCTCTCTCTCTCTCTCTCTCTCTCTCTCCTCTCTCTCTCTCTCTCTCTCTCTCTCTCTCTCTCTCTCTCTCTCTCTCTCTCTCTCTCTCTCTCCTCTCTCTCTTCTTTCTGCCACTGTGTGACAGACATGCTATTCGATCTCTTATAAACAGTTCCCAAGTGCCCATATATCCACCCTTACACGCCTTCCTAACGGTTAACCTGTCATTTTTCTCAAAGCCACAGTCACACTAATGCCTACGTGTCACTCGTGTTAACTCGCATCCCCCCGTTGCGCTCCGGAGAGTATGGCTCTTTTATCCACTCTTTTGGGGGCGGAAGAGTGACGGGTGAAGTGGCGACAATTCTCCGCAAGCGTTCGTGATGCATAACTTTGAGATGTCGTACACGTCAGACCAAGAGCACGGTAAACCGGTAATGGTACCTTCACCTTCATCAAACTAGTGCCCATCTCATCTCCACTGCGACCGTATCACATTCCACACATAGGCTAAAGCATTTGTGTTATTAATGTCGCGCTGACTCACCAAACATTCCCACAACTGTTGCGCGAGTCCACGTAGCCTTTCTATCCAACACCGTTATTTGCAATAAGTAGTAACGGATAGACCGGGCAGCAGACGAGCCTTCGATCGTGGGAAGCTGTCAAGAACCAGAAAGGCCACCAGTAGAAGAACACGCTTTTCTAAACGCTGTAAGCCAGGGAACACAGTTACTCACTGTTGGTGACGAACGAGAGAAGGTGGGTCACGGATGGGTAATATAAAATACAAATACATTGATCAAAAGTCCCACCTTCCCTCTGTTTCGCTCTATCACCTCTGATTTAATCTTTAACAGGTTCTGTTTCAAAACCTGACGCAGCTGACTTAGAAGAGAAATGTAATTCATCAAATGTTGAAATGGCTCCCTAATATTCACTGACACTGCAGAAATAATGATAGGGGACGTTTCTCTCATTCTCTCTCTTTCTATATCTTTTTCACCATCTCTGTCCTGGGTTTGTGAAAATATCACAATGTCATCACCACTAAGTAGCTACAGTATGTTTTGGGAACTCATGTAAAGGCCCCAGACATAACTCTGTTGACATCCATAAGACCCCACACAGACGGTTCTATTTGTGGAACCCTTTTTTCAGACAATCATCTTAACATCACCATGCTGTCCTATATCTGCCTCCATGTGTATTGTAATGAAGGCAAATTCATGCAGGTGTAGCTATTCTTCAGGCGTGGATATATATCTGTCTTGTCCTTGTAGAAGTACATGTGTATCCCATTGTGTGTGTGTGTTCAGTGTGTTAGTTGTTGTGAGCTCTATGGATTTATATGTTTGTGTGTGTGTGTTTGTGCGTGTATTCAGGTGACAGTATGAATTTTTTAGATGTGCATTAGCACATGTGTGTGTGTGTGTGTGTCTGAAAGATTTTACATAAGACACAGAAAGCTGCATAATGCATAGCTGCCTCACCATAGGCAATATCCCTGCCT